>NW_027496435.1:0-114449 GCF_021521415.1 Bidens hawaiensis | reverse complement strand
CATTCAAGTACCTTAGGATCCTTTTCATAGCTTCTTGATATAATTTCCCATGAGTTGCCAGAAATCTACTCACACTACACTAATAACATTGCCTAGATCAAACCTGGTACACACCATTATATACTTGGGACTTTCGACTACATTAACATATGGAACATCCATCAAATCCCATACTTCATCACTTATTTGTGGGGAATCCTTGCTTGCTAACCTAAGTGTTGGCTAATTGGTGGTATTACATATTTGTTGATCCATAAAGAAATTTTGCAAGTCCTTCACGCAATTAAGCAACTTGGGTCAACTTAAGCAACCTTAGTTCCTTTTCCTTGTGACACTCTATCCCCGTTATTTTGTTAGCTTTATCCAACTCTTTCATATCAAACTCTGCCGTCCTTAATTGCTTAATTAGTAGCTACAATCTCTTGCACATCCCTAGGTGGACTAGCATATCATGCCTCTTAAATCATCAAAGCGTTTTGGGATTAGTTGGCTTTGGAGCACATGCAAACTCCATAGTTAAGCGTGCTTAGGTGGAAGTAGTGAAAGTATGGGTGATCTCCTCGGAAGTTGTCTCCACCAAGGCAACAAAAATCATATTCGTGAGTTCTTGGATGAGTCATTCATCGGGGGGAAAGCGAACAATATTTGTGGTGTGAGAGGCCGGATGTTACACCTTTTAAGTTCATAAATATACCTCACTGAAGATCAAATTCAGATCGACTTTTTATTTTGAATGTTACATACTCACATCCTAGAATCTTGCCATATCTGTCATATCCTAGCATCACGAAACCAAGTTCTTTAAGTTTTAAATCCTTTAAAAAATCCAAGTTTTGTGTCAAATGATAAGGACAACCGAAATTCAAGATCTATTCCTTACTCGTCCCTTGACTAGACACAGCTAATACATTAACATTCTCATACCCATCAGATTATGCTGGTAAATGATTGTCGTGATTTTGATGTATTGTTTTTCTTCCTATTTTCTGGTTAGTCCTTGTTAAAGTGTCTCTCAGAGTGACATATGTAACATCTCCTTTTGAACTTTAACTTTGACCGGGTAGAATTCTTCTTTTAAATTTGCCATTTTCTTCATCTCCTTAGAGTTCATGAAAACACGAACGAACGAACCTCTTTACATGGACAAGTTATCTCTACCATACATCAAAGTATCTACAAAATACCCATATGAATGGGGCAAAAAAGTTAAAATGACTAAACTATCTTCTTCATCAAATATAACCTCTATATTTTCAAGATCCAGTACAACTTATTAAACTCCTCAGTATGATCTTCGAGATACTTACCATGGGCCATTTGTAAATGCATACAATCTTTTCCGGAAATACAATCAACTCGCCAGGGACTTCATGTGCATACCCTCCAATTCCGCCCAAACTAGTATTGGTAAGGTTTCCTTTGACACCTCCCTAAGTACTTTATCTCCAAGGCTAAGAACTATACCCTGTGTGAGTTTTTCATAATATCCTTCTTTTCCTTGTTTGTAAGAGTTTCAGGTAAATTGGTCTCACCACCAAGAGCATCACTAAACCCTCATCTTTAACTACTCAGCACTAGCAACACCTTTATTCCTCATGTCAACCATTCTTCAGTAGTTATGTTAGTTTCAACTGAGCACTCACATTACTACTGAGCTTGCATTTCATTTGATAGACCTTTACAACTATAACAATCATCAGTTGTAATACTTCACTTAACCTGTTGACTTCATGTTGAATTTAACACTATATATTCCTACATGGTGAATACATATGAACATGAGCTGATAAATGATCACACATGAAATGTGAGTGAGGTTAATAGAGCCCTTCTAGTTAGAAGAGCGTTGCCAATGGCGTGGGGCATGGATGCCTCCATGTCAGATTTCTCACAAATGTCGCGTTGGACATGCTATAAGTTAAACCTTGAATATCAAAATAGACACACACACGCCAAACTTTGAAATTTAGTAGAGAAAATTGCACGGCGGTGTTGGTTTCTGTTTTATATTGTAGCTTGGAGAGACATAGGTTAAAATTAGAAATATTATAGACCTGGTTGGAGCATGCTCTTAATATTTAGTTTTTATTTCACATTATGGTCAGAAACGTTCTGAAAGTTTATGAATGTTACTGTCATAGATCGAACTTAAAAGATCTGCAATCTTGAGCAAACAACTTGCAGAAAAAACCTGTGAATTGAGGTACAAGTTGCGGTTTCTTTCCCTTATTCTTATCTTAATTCTAAGTCTTCGTAGGTTTGAGTTGACTTGTTAAAACCTAAGAAAATGCTACATATATTGACAGGCAAATGCAAGGAGAAGATCTCCAGGGACTTGGACTCAAAGACCTAAACAAATTAGAGACCATTATTGAATCTGGATTGGCTGCAGTAGTAAAGACAAAGGTAAGGTGTCTGTTTAGGCCTTCTATTTAAATTAGCTGGTTAGTTGTTCATATAAACATTGCATAATTCGTTTTTTATCGCGCCTTTTCAGGGTGAAAGAATGTTGAAAGAGATCAGTGCTCTTAAGGAGAAGGTCATGGAGCTAAAATCCTTATGTTCTTTTAATTCAAGTTCTATTTTTATATATACTTATGAAGGGATCACATAAGTTTAAGGTGTTGGGAACTTAGATTACTAATTAATCAATATAAATACTTGAGTGATCTCCATAAAAGGTATCAAAAATTTGTCATATAGGTTGAATGATAGTTTAATATATTAAAAATAAAAAATGTTAAGCTAAATAGTTAAATATATCCTAACAAAAAACAATATTCAGGAGGCTGAATTGCTGGAAGAGAACAGACTCTTGAAACAACAGTTGGTAATTAAACAATCAACAATTTTCTTATTATCTTTTTCTATTTTGATCTGCAGCAGATTAATATTACTACTTGCTCAAATTTGTGAATCAGATTATGGGTACATGTGTTGAGGAGACGCGTGTTCAAGATCACTGGAGCTTTCATCGTTCGTTAGAGTTAACAATTAGCAATCCGAGCTCAAGAGATCCTTCGCACAACCAGAATTACAGCGGCTCAGACACCTGTCTCAAACTTGGGTAAGAAAATCAACACTGCCACAATGCCACACACTTTAGGTGCACTATGAATTTTAGCATTATACAAAGAACTGTTTAATCTTCTCAAGCTAGGAGTTTTGAACTTATTTCAGGCTACCCTTTTCCAATTAAACTGAAGAGGTGATCAGGTGAAATATTTAAGCAATCTTATAGATAAAGATCCATCGTGTGACAAGTTATTAGCCGGGTGATGTTTGCTTTCAAATATTCTTATAGATTCTTGTAATATGATGAAAATACAACCATATTATTCTAAAGATGTTAAAGTTACACTCTCCATGAAATATGCATGAGTTTTGAATTCGACCGTTTTAAGTAGATTTGTTGCAATCAACTGTCGTTTTTTTTGGGAGGGAGGGGGGGCTCTAAAATGTAAAAAGTGTTGCCGCATGTCGCCATGTAGGCACCATTATGAGTGCAAACAAGCCAAGCTACTCGTGAGCTACTCAACCTTGAAACGAGCCGAGATTTTGACCATGAGCCTCAAATAAGGCTTGTTTAGTTATCGAGCTCAATCTCGAGCTCTGTATGAAAAGCTCGTTTAGGCTCGTCGAGCCTTAACAAGCCTTGGCAAATTTTAAATTTTTTTGCTCTTTTAGACTTCTATGTACTAAGTTAACGCTTCACAACCGAGCTCGAGCCGGGCTTTGGGCCGTTTAAAGTACTAAACGAGCTCGAGCCGAGCTTATATATGTTCGTTTAAAGTTTTTCCCAAAATATATAAATTGTTATAAAATAATTAATACATAATAAACGAGTAGTCCTAGCCGAACCCGAGCCTAGTCGAGCTCAATCTCGGCTCGGCTCTTTTGCACCTTTGGGCAATATGTAGGTTTGGTAGAAAAGGCTCTAAAGGGGGTACACACACAATTTGCCCCACACCCTTTACTTGCCCTAAGACTAAGCCCCTATGTTTTGGCGTTAGAGGCCCTAATGGTCTGATGAGTCATTTGAGCGTCGTAGGTTAAACAAGGCGCCATGCTATAATAGTTGTGGTTCCCTGCAAAAGTGACTACAAAGCATCCAAAATCACAAAAAAATTGAATACAATGGATTACAACTATTACATTTTTCTTAAACCATGTACTTTGAAACTAGAATAACTCCACTTAATAACCATTCAACTTAATCATCATGCAAAAGACAAGTCTACACAAATAATATTAAACATATGAAGGTAGTATAAAGTTCAAACTACAAAACATTTAGAAAAGAAATCATCTTTTAACATTGTCTTACTTTCATATTTCCAAAAGAGTACTGTAATTAGAACATAAAATCAGTCTGAAAACAGCATTGACTTCATCTCCTCTTGTTCATCATTATCACAATCTAAAGCCTCATAACCAGCAGGATATATGCTGCAAGTACTAGAACACGACGACACAGATTTCTGCGCACCATTCATCGATGTCAACGGTGATTCCACCACACCCATTGTTCTTCTTCTCTTGTAATTAGCCTTAAAACAAGCTTGTCTCAGTCTCTTTGTATTAGTTTCTAGTTTCAAATCCGGAACTTCTTCCATCTTTTTCCTCTCTTTCTCCAATAACATTACCGCTTCCATCATCTTGTGTTTCGCTGCCTCACTCGAATCTTCACCTAATTGCTGCATGTCAAACAATGTATAATGTTAATTAAAAACTTTCAAGTAACACAACCACAATACATACAAGTAACAAACCAAAATAAGTTTGTAACCTGAACATTGTTGATGAGTGTTTGAAGGCTCATAAGTTTGCGATGAGGCCAACGACGAATGCCTAACTCCCGACATCGCTTCTTCAAAAGAGTCAAGCCAACATTAAGCTCTTTCGCAGCTTTAGTAATCGGCATATAAAAATATTTCGATATCATTTCCCGACTTAGCATCATCTTTGAAGTATAACTAGAACAACCACTATTACCATTTTCACCATAATCTTTCTCCAATATTCTTGGAGTACCGCTTAAAGCCGCAACATCCCCTATCTTAATATCAATATTACCATTCATCATATAACTAGTGTTCATAATGTCTCCCACTATCTCATTATCTGTATCATAAGTTATCAAAACTGGTTGGTTTTGAACAGCAATCCCACATGAGTCCACCTTAAACACATCTTCATTCTGAGAACATAATCCATTGTTGTTCCCATAAACATTCAAGAAATCATCTACCGGTGGTGTATAGATCATAGAATCTACAGATTAATAAACTCCTAAATGAGAAATATCAACTTGACAAAACAAAATATGCGTAGTCTATGAAAAAGTTAACAATACAACCTGGGAGAAAACAATGATTGTAACTTGGTATAATGTCTAAAGATGAATACAATGGATCGTTAGAGTTTGAGATGATATCCATCATAGAATAAGCTTCAAATCCATTAAGATGTTGGCATGAAGGAAAAGGTTGCAAATCATATATATTGCATCCTTCATCCGGAAACATACTAATACACAAACATATATTAATAAATAAAACAAAGAACAAACAAATAATCAAATAATAATAATCTAAATTATATACTACCCAAGGTCAAAAGGAGGCAAATCATTTGGAATGGTAAATACATCTTCTGTAGAATAATTGATATCATGGATTAATGACCAGCTTGTGATAGAATTTTGGCTACTCATGTTTGATGTTTTGTGGTTATTTTTTGTGCATGGAAGAGGAAGAGGAAGAGGAAGAGAGAAAGTTAACAAAGGAATATATAGGAATAGGAGAAGACTATAGTAGTAATAATGGTTAGTTAATGCTTGATTAGTGGGTTAAAGTATTTCGAATGCTATAACTGTTGTTGAGATAATGTTAGTATATTTAATAAATAATGACTGCTGTGAAGATCATGCGCCGTCCAATGATTTAACCGCTCTACCTCATTATCATGCATGTATGTATGCATGTGTATCTAAGTATCACCATCATGCTATATATCTTTTTTTTTAATAAGATAACAACCATATATACTGATTTTGTCCTTTAAGGCCTAATTCACCCAAAAACGCTATCAAAGAGCAAATCCACTGTTGTAGAAGAACTCTTTGAGTCAGGTTTCGAACTTAAGACCATAATAATCATATATATGTCATAACCATCTCCCTCATGTCATTGGACCAGAACGTCAATTGTCTTTATCCATATCTACCAACGGAGATTGACAACAGAAAAATGTGGCCATTGTGACAATTGTTACAAAAAATTTGTAGACGGTTTGTGAATTTGTATAATATTTTTAGGCCATTGTTATATTTATGTGATTATTAAAATTTGTAAAATATAAAAAACTACACTATAGAAAACATTTTTTCGAATTAGGAAATTAAAACATTGGAAGGAAAAATCAGCGCTGAACCCATAGAAAAAAAAATTGGTCGTTTAAAAAGTCAATAGTAAAAGAATAAAAAACGTACACAAAAAGAAAACATTTTTCGAATTAGGAAAACCATTGTAAGGAAAAATCAGTTGTTAAACGGGTAGAAAATAATTGATCGTTAAATCCATAGTTACGGATGTCATAGTAAAAGATCCGTCGTATAACTAGAAATTAGACACGTTTGTATTTGTTCCTAAATCAATTGTATACAAGATTTCTTTTTATTGATTACTGAATAAATAAAAGTATATAATTACCGACGGCAATATTTGGAGTGTGTGAACGAACATATCTATGATGTATATGTAGATGTACACTGCATCATCATTATGCCCATGCCCTCGTGTGAGAATACACGTGCATGATTCTTTGTGAAGATACGTCATGTTGTCTCGGAAATTGGTGCTAATCAAAATCACTAGTTTCTAATTTACAACAATATATGGGAAAATTCCTATAATAACCCATTTAGAGAATGTGTTTTCAAGATTATCCCCACTAATTTAAATTTCTAACTTTGTCCATTTGGTATCTCGTTACTAAAACAAATAGGATAACGACATGATAGCGAACACAGGCGATGCGTTACTAAAACAAATAGGATAACGACACGTGGCTGGAATCTGTGTTGACGATGCGTTATGTTGCTAACGTAGGGTAGCGGCAATGCGTTATGTTGCTAACGTAGGGTAGCAGCGATGCGTTAGTTGATAACGCATCGCTGCTACCCTATGTTAACAACATAAACGCATCGTCAACCCTATGTTATGTTAACACATCGTCGGTGTTTGCTAACATGTCGCCGTCGACGGGATACGTTTATGTTACTAACATAGCGTAGCAGCGATAGGGTAGCAGCGATGCGTTATCAGCTAACGCATTGTTGAACCCCTGCTTTAAACATTAACGCATCGCTGCTTTCTATGTTAGCAACATAACGCATTGTCAACCTTATGTTATGTTAACACATCGTAGGTGTTCGCTAACATGTCGTTGGCGACGAGATACCGAAGGGACAAAGTTGAAAACTTGAATTTAAGGGATAAAATTGGAACCACATTCTATAAATGGGCTATTTTGGGAATTTTTTCACAATATATTGTGGATTTGAAACATAGTAAAGTTATGAGACTTCAGGGACTGATATTGTGCAAGTATAAATTTGAAAGGGTTATTCTAGTCTTTTGCCTTAGAGCACTAACAACGCTCTCACAAAACGTCACATAAGCGCCACATCATTCGGAACTTTAAAAAAAATCACTTTGTTTCATAACACTAAACCTCTACTAACTCCATTAAAATGTTATTAAAATAATATCTAATATGTATGCAGTATGTGATGCGAGAGAATGAGAGAGAGGGTCCACCTTCTCACGTCCACTTTCAAAGTTTGTAGATACAAACTTCACCAACAAACTTCCCCCTTAACGTTACCTTGTTCGTTTTGCTTGTCATTAGCTTGCCAACTAGATCCGGACCTTGATCCTTAACCATGTTATATATGGATGCTCTTAGCAAACTAAATATTTGTGAGGGACCATGTTACAATCACTTCCAAATATTTGAACTTAAAATAATAACAAGAAAAATTCTTAAGTCATTATTTGTTCTCTAGCCAGTAAAATTCTCTCGCGTGATACGACGAATCAGGTATATGAAAAAAAAACATAAAATAATATTTGCAATAAAGTCTAACCTAATAAAAAAAAGTTATAAATGAAAAGTTTTTTACAAAGTTACGTTGTTGTAGTACAATACAGTCTCGAAACCAATAGTGAAATACTAACGAAACTGGCTCGTATCAAAAACTAAAAACTACAAAAAAAAGTATCGGTATCAATTTTTTTTGAACAATAACGATTCACTTCAATAAACAATCCTGTGTATAATAAAGTAAAAAAGTTTATTTACGATGGTTTGATTACATAAAAAGTTGTGTCTTGTAACCCAAAAGTAAGTTGTGATCGATATGCCTAAAAAGTATATATGTGCGTATTTTATTTTGATTGAAAACCATAAAATAAATATTGATACGGATTACAATAATACCAACATCGGTACCGATGTTTGGTCAATATTGGTTCGGTTCGCCATGATATAGGTACTTGGTATAGTTTAAGATATTAAAAAAACTTTATTTCGATAAGACTAGGGATGAGCAAAGCGGGTGTTACTACCGGTACCGAACTGGTAATGATTTGATACCGTCGATACATTGTTTTAAGTTTGCAGTATCAGAAACGGTATTTCTCAAATTTTTCCTTCAATGTCAGTACCGATATCTGTTCATCTCTATATATAACTATATGTTTTTAATAAATTTATATTGAAATGTGAAGAACATAAGTTAATCACAATTTTGTATTTAGTTTTTTTTTCCTTGTAGATGTTATGAACTTAAGTTATTAAAAGTAAAACTTTAGAGAAATACCATAAAAATCAATATACTTTATGTTTTTGCACATTAAAGTCACATAATAATTTTTTGCATGTTAAAGTCTCCTCACGTGTTAAATTTGAACAAACAAGTGACATAACTTATAAAAATAATATGAAATTGATTTTTTTCTCTTATGGAATTACATTAAAGTATCCTAAAGTAAGGCCCCGTCCAAATTCTCCATAACGATTCTGGAATAATAGAAATTTAAGGGTCATTTTCTTTTTCTCTTTTTAAAAATATGGCTCTTTTGAAAATTTTCTATTTTTTATGTTATACACTCTTTAGTTTTCACAAAATACATTCTTGTTGCCTAGATTACTCATTCACTTATGTAGTTTATGTGTACCAAGAATACTGCAGAACTAAAACTTTGGTATGGGGTGCTTTTGAATGCTCTACCATTTAAGCAAAAACTTATTGCCACCCACAAAGTATATGCTCACAATATGTACCAAAGCAATCTTCAAGTAGAAATTTTTATCTCTTTTGAAGACTAGTAATATGCTGGGAATCCAAGTTTAGAACTTTGAATGGGAAGTATTGAGGGGCAAACACTTGTACATTTTAAAAAATTTATACAATGAAAGAAAAGCATAAAGATTAAAGAACACACATTATGTTAAAATAAAATATATAAATTATAAAACAAAAAGAGAAAAAACAAAAACAGACTCTGCTTTAACTTTATTTAGCTTTCTTGCATCTGTAGCAATCCCTTAAGCTTTAGCAGCCAAGACATCCCTTCACACATTCTTTCATAAATATCCAGTATTTCAAATTAGTTTCCAGTCTTCTAAACCTATTAGATCCTTCTTAAAGTGCACCCTTTTGATGATTTATATGTATATGTGGCACTAGCTTCTACACCACATCATTGCTTATCATTGATTCCTGCTTTTCCTCCTTTATTTCATCAAACTATCCTCTATATGCAACAGTCACATTCCTTAAAAAACACATCTTCAACATCATGGGAAGTATCCGCAACACGGTAACAATTGTTACCCTCGTGGTGTGCGTCGTCTTCTTATCTATTCATTCAGAAAATGTTCATGCGCTACGAAGCATCAATCTTCGAATCAATCTTGCTTCGAAATGGAGCGAAGAAAAACTAGTTTCGAGGCACTTGCATGTTCATGGGAATTTAGCACCGACGCCTTCTGCCATGTTTGATCCAAATCAATCAAGCAAAAGAAGAGTTCGAAGAGGATCCGACCCTATTCATAACAAATGCTGATAATTAAAGTTTCGGTTTGTTTTCTATCAGTTTGTTCACATTCACATTCACAATTCACACAAACACATGTTTTGCTTCTAATGTATGTATAAAGCAGGATCTTTTCTATCAAATGATTCAAATTACTCAATTTCACATAGGTTCAAATCTATGTTACATTCTGTTGGGTCATGAGGGCCTTTGGGCCGGTTTTATTAGGAGGCCCAGTTTTGGTTCCTAATTATGTTTAACCCTAATACTGTTTATTATATATATCCCATCATGTAATTGTAATCTTTGTTCTGAGCTAATAAGAAAACCTAGTTGCAGCCCGTTGACGTAGGTCCCCTCGCGGGGACCGAACCACGTTAAATTCTTGTGTCGTTTAAATTTTCGTTTATGCGTGTTTATCGTTGTGCATGTGTGTGTTGTTTCGCTTCCGCGCGCCGCTTTGTTCCTAACAAGTAACGATTTCGCAGAAGGTTTTGGGTAGGTCCGTCACCGTGAATAACTCTTGGAGATCGCAGGGTTAATTTCTGGTTCGTGTTCATCAGTGATCGACAGTCAAGATTGGTGGCTGTCAGGCTGAGTTAGGGTTTGACTATTTATTATCAACCGTAAATTAGGGAACCGGGTTTTGTGAAGACCATTTAGGTTCGGGTTCAGAATTGTTTGCAAGAGATTAGTCTGAGGTAACTTTATATAGTTTATTTACAGTTAGTTGATTTATCGGTTATTGCAAGAGCAAATCGGTTTATTTGGCAGTGTTCTGTTGAACAATCGTCAAGTTTAGGCCTGTGCCCTTGTTATGTCTGTTCACTGTTTTCGATTTGTTCTCGTTTGTTATTGTTATAACTGAAGACGAGGTGGTTATGATCGGAATGTTGACGGTTATGGATTTTGGTTGATTGGTTTGTCATGTGAACTAGGATATAGTACTGGTGATGGATAAACTTGGAGAAAATGGAACCAGCGGGTGTGCTGGTGACGGCATAAGTGAAATAAAAAATGAGGTTAGTGGCAAGTCATGTAAACTATTGCTCGTTTGGATGATCTTTCGGTTAGGGTTTGAGTTAACTGATCGTGTGTACGGTCATAGAACCCTTGGTACCGCTTGATTTCATGAAAGTTCTACTGTTGTTATAGCTGTTTGCCTGTTAGCTGGTTCGGAACTGTGATTATTACTTTTTGTTCGTTTGGAATTGTGAAGTTATATCTTGTTTGCTGGTGATCAGTGGTACACCATTTGAGAGGTTCAGGATCTCGTGTTGGGTAAAGTTATTTGCCGGGATAGTACGAGTGGGGTTCATCTCATGGAGTGTTGGTGTGGCATGGGTTGGGATAACAGAGACAGTGGGAGCTGGGCATAGTCGACTTGATAGGTTGCGTAGAGGTGAGACATTTTAAGAGTCGATGTCGAATGGTTTGGAATTCTGCTTTTGAGAATGTATACGGGGTTGATGCATTGGGACTCAGTGAAGGCGGTGAAGACTCTTGGGTTCAAGATTCTAGTTTGCTTTATTTCTTGTTACTCACTTCAATGAAGCATTTGTTGAATCTTTTAGTTAAAGACTTTGGAAGATACGGTCTCTGTATCGTCGGAAGAAGAGAACCAACTTTCGAGTTATAAAGTCTTGGCTCGCTAAATCGGGTAGAGCTAAGGGGTTTCAGTTTGCAGACATGAAGCCTAGAGCCACAGTGATGTTAGCTTGAGCGTATTCGGAGGTCTGAACATGTTCGGGGTTTTGGCAACAGTGGGAGCACGCGGTGTGTTCTAGGTTCGTTTCCAAAGGGACGTTGGGTTCGGAGGACCAGGAATCCGAATGTGAAAATCTCTCCTGGTATAGTCTGCTGATTTGGAGAGTGTTTATCCTCTGGAAGTCTTTGAAGCCGGTTGTGTGAGTAAGTGAGAGTCGGTTAAGATTGAGGATGAGTCATTGGCGAGTTTTGTCATGGCTGGGTCTGGGATGACCGGATTGGAGTTCTCGGGAGCTTCAATAGGCCTTTCAGGTAACTGATGAGAAGGGCGGATGCAACCAGGGTGTGGATTGGTAGAAATCTTAGTTTGTTCCTAGAGAACTGGAGGCTTGGAGAACTTCTTTTGTTGAAGTTTTAGCTTGTTCTTGGAACTGGAGGCTTGGTAGATTTCTATTACTGAAGATTACTAGAGTTACTGGATGAATGAGATTGTTATATTTACTTGGATGGCAGGCTGGAATTTATCGCAAGGCCTTCAAGTGGGAGATTGTTGGGTTATGAAGGCCTTTGGGCCGGTTTTATTAGGAGGCCCAGTTTTGGTTCCTAATTATGTTTAACCCTAATACTGTTTATTATATATATCCCATCATGTAATTGTAATCTTTGTTCTGAGCTAATAAGAAAACCTAGTTGCAGCCCGTGGACGTAGGTCCCCTCGCGGGGACCGAACCACGTTAAATTCTTGTGTCGTTTAAATTTTCGTTTATGCGTGTTTATCGTTGTGCATGTGTGTGTTGTTTCGCTTCCGCGCGCCGCTTTGTTCCTAACACATTCAACTCATCAACTGCAATCAATATATAATATACTCATCTCCCTAAAGGGACAAAAACCATACTACTTAACGAGAATTCAAAAACTGTAACGACGTTTTAAAACTATTTTTCCTTTGAGCTTTATAATGTAAAGGCTTAACCTTTCTCGAAACCATCTTCCAAATCATATCAACCGCGTCACCGGGCTTCGACGGAAACTGATACTCGAAATGTGGCGCAACTTTCTTCAAATTCTCCCACATTTCGGTCCATTTTTCTTTCGTAATCCCTCTGAGAAGCTTCATAAGGTACCCTTTTTTACACGCGTCTGACGCAGGGACAAAAATGGAAAACTTGGAGTAATCGAGAATGTCTTCATACGGAAGCTCGATTTCATCACTGATGATAACGGGAACACAATGACTAACGATTGCGTCAAAAAGACGATTTGATGAAGGCGTGTCTCCTGCAATGTTGAGGCAGAATTTCGAACCCGACATCCCTGCAGACGCCTTGTGGATCCCGCCTCCACCCGCGCTTCCAAATGTAAAATGCACGTCTTTTTCTGCTTTTAATAGATAGAATAATTCTTGTCGAATTACACCGCCCTGTTCACAATACATTTAAATTCAATATTTTTATAAAAGTTTTGAAAATGATTATATAATATTAGCTGTAACAACTAACAAACTCACATCTTTCCGATAAATCGCGCCTTGAAAGTACACCAAAGTCAGTCGTTCATCAAACGAAGGCGATTTGTTAACATCAACGGTTCTAACAACATGTTTATAAGGAGCGATAACATCTTTATCAATATTCGCAATTTGCTTATCATATCTACCAAAATCCGCAAGCACAAACATAGCCAAACCGAGCTTCCATCTCGCAATCAACATACTATTCGGATGATGCGCCAAGATCAAATGATCCTTCCCTCCAAACCTCTTCCACTCATCCCGACCGTTCAAATACTCCACCAACCGTTCTTGCAACACATCATTCGCACTCTTGGTTTCCGCCCCGTCAACCTTCGAATGCCTATTGTAACTCAACGATGAAAAAAACGGGACGAAGATAACATCCGCTTGGCTCGAGTTATGTACAAGAACCGCAGTGCAAGATCTAACAACGTTCGGAGTAACCGTAACCGACGCCAAAAGATCAAGTGTAAGCCAATACTCAATACTATGTTGTAAGTTCAACCCACCCGGGTATCTCGGAATCTCACTAACATTCCCAACGTTCGGCCACGCCCCACCCGTCCAACCAAGTAACCCGAAGTGAAATTCGGGAGGTAAATCATACATAAACACTTTTAATACATCTTGATTCGGATCACAAGAACTCGCTTTCGGGCCAATCGGGTTAATCGGGTCAATCGGGTCAACCGACACATGATCAGCTACAATGAGATTATAAATCGATGTGGGTACTAAAGAATTATCCCCAATTCGAAAAAGAAGTGAACATGACAGAATTAAAAAGAACATTGATATCGCAATTAAACATGACAGCAATCTTGAAGAAAACGCACGCTTCTCAGTCATTGAAACCCTAATTAGCTAATAACCTAATAACATACAAATTGTGGGTTAAACCTGAATTCAACAAATGGGTATCACGATTCAAGATTCAAGATTCAATAGCAAAGAAGCAGCCTGAAAAACAGAGCAAATTAAACCAATTAATGGTAAAAAAATCAAGAAAATCAAGAAATCAAGAAAATGAAGAATTTGTGAAGTGGGTGTTACCTAAAGATGAGATCTGCAGCCATGAATAATAATAATTAATAATAATAAGATTAAAGGGTATTGAAAAAAGATGGTATTTTGGCTCTTGGATTGATGGGGTATGTACAGGATTTGGTGTGCCATTTATGTTTATTTATTAATATTTATTTAATTGAGATGTACAGATTAAAGAATTGAGTTCTGTGATAAGTGTAGAACGTGATGAGTTTCTGGTGTCCATTTATGTACAGATTTAAAACAAACAACTATCACTGTTTTAAATCACACCGACTTTGATTTGTTAGGGCCAACTTTTTTGACAATCTTTTGAGTCTTGATATGTGTTTTTCTCTTATTAGTTTTAAAATAATAAAATAAACTTGTAGCAATTAGATCGTGTGCAATAAACCGAAGAAATCGATTCAAAGCCGAAAAACTCAAAACAAAAAAACCGAAATGAAACAAAAATCGACGATTTAGATTTTTGATCAAAGGTATAATAGTCTATTATTTTACAATTAACAAAATTAATTATGCCTAGATTTAACTATTTAGCCTAAAACTTTCAAGCTCAAATGGTAAAACCGAAAAATCCGAAACCGAAACCGAAACCGAACGGCTTCAAAAACTCCAAAAACCGAAGTTGTGGTTTTCGGTTTGGTTTTAGCCAAAATCGCAGCGAACCGCACCACGCACACCCCCAGCTTGTGGTAGAGTGGTAAATAAAAGACTTTAGTTTCAGCTGCATTATGGTGACGATGATGGTAAACTAGGCGAGTAGGTGACGTTCATTAGTTAAATCCTTGACTTGAACGGGTTTTATCTCACCGCACGATCGTGCCTTCCGGCGAGTGGTTCTCCCTTGATCGAAAGATGAATGTATCCGATGTAGTGAATTTAGCCAGTATCCCATTTTAAAGATTCGTTAGCCGTTCAAAAAAAAAGATTGCTTTGTGATGGGAACTCGGTATGTATTAGTTTGGTTCTTACGGTACCGGTATAGTATATGTATATGTCATAGCAATAGAAAAAAGAAAACCCAGAATATAAAATTAAAAGGTTTGGTCCGTCGCGGCAACGACGACTACTTTTTCGAATATGGAAACGTAGCAACGAAAAAGTTATGTTGTAAGTCAAAAGGGGACGATGAAATACGTTTTTATAATTTTCTTATTAGTAAAAGCTAAATTTTATCAAACACTCATTAAAAAATCTAAATAGCCAAAGAGAAAGGCAAAATTAGAACCGTGACAAATGGTTTCACATGCAACAGACTAAACCATTCTACCAACACAAAGTTGTTCAGTTGTTGTCCTGATTAGCTTCAAATAATAATTATATGAAAACTGATTTGTTTGACACAAAAAAAAAATTACATCTTTAATATATATATATATATATTATAATTATAATACTTGATAATTCATAGTTTTCATCCCTTTCAACTCAATAGTTTATTGGTTTCTATTTTTGTATTATTTTGTTGTCATATACAGGAAAGAGCTTTTATAAGTGTCAAACGTGTCATGTTGACAATTTGAAGATTAAGATTGAAGTAGGTAGGTGAGTAAACTAATCACTTAGGCTATCCGTAATGGGGCGCGAGTTTGGGCGCGAAAGGGCGACAAAGGGGGAGCACACCGCCCCCTGGGTGATATTTGGGCGAAATGGGGCGGGGGCGAGGAGAATTTGTCACCCAAAAAGAAGAAAAAAGTATTATTATTATATTAATATGTGTGTGTGTGTTATATATACATATATGTATATATTATTATTATATTAATATTGTAGCCCCTACATCATTACACCCCAAAAACAAATTTTCACCCCTTGTTGACTGGGCGTCACACGGCGCAAAACACCCTAATTTATAGCCCCTCCACTACACATAACCTTATAAGCAAATTTAATATAACTCAGGCTGAAATAAACATTGTTTTTAAGTTGTTGTCTTTTTAATGATTATTAGTTGTGATGCTTGTTATGCATGTAAAAACAAAAAAATAAATTACAAAGGACAAAAATACGCATATCTCAAAAATAAAAATAAAAGTTACCAAAAAAATTATGATAATGACGACAGCAGCGATGGTGGTATTATGTGTGAAGATGTGTTTTTAAAGAGAGACTACATGTAGTATAGAATGGTTTTGCCATCGATGACTTGAGTAATAGACATGGCATCACTCTTATTAATGTGGAAGCTATAAGGATGGTGGCCGTTGTGTGTGAAGGTGTGTTTTTAAAGAGAGGCTACATGTAGTATAGATTGGTTTTGTCGTCGATGGCTTGAGTCATAACATGGTATTACTCTGTTAATGTGAAAGCTATAAGGATGATTATAAGTGTGTTCTATGAAAAAAGTCAGCTATATTAAAATTTGTACGTGTAGTCATCGGCAGACCTACACTATAAGTTTAGGAGTTGGTCGTACTCTGTAATAAAAATTAGAGATGTCCAATTCCTATAAAATTAAAATCTCGTCCGATTCCTATAAAATTTTGATACTATCTCTCTTTTAACCCCGTGAAATTATTTTTGATCCCAGCCAATTTATTTAGTGGACTTAATGAGATGTTTGACAAGTAAAATTGAATTCTATTTGTTTTAAATTTTGCTAAGCAAGTATGTATCACCGTTTGAAGAATACAATGTAAAAATAAATACGAAAATGAGTTGGTAAAGTACTAATTTAGTATTTATTGTCGAAATTTAAGTCAATGGGACTAGTTTATGCTCTATTATTATGTTTGAATTATGATGGTAGGTAAAGGGGGTGAAGGCAGTAATCAACCTAAAGTTACCACACAAAATTTTAAAATAAAAGCATACATTAAAAAATGTATAATTATCCATATATGAATAGATATGTAAAAGTTGAGAAAAGTATTGATGACATGTGGTTTAGTATGCTTGTATTTACAGATTTTCACTTGTTTATCAGTTTATGTGAGTTAAGTAGTTTCTCATTTTTATGCAAACAAAGTATTTATATGTGAATTTACTTGACTAAGTAGTTCAAATATGTGTGAAAAGTGTGAAAGTGTCATTGAAATAATAATATTGATGATGATTTGTGCTAGTTAGATAATAGAACCATTACATGATATGAATGATATGGTGGTCCATCCCTATGAAATGGATGTGTCACATGAGTGTTACCCAATACTCTCAGTAGAAAAAATATATAGTAAAAAGTAGAAAGTTATAACTCATTGATATTTAATCTTTTTTGGATATAATGTGTTGAAACACACATACTTCCAATTCATTATCTCAATCACATATAATATAAATACACGAATTCGTTGGTCAACTTGTTTTATTTGGGTCTCATGTTACACATCGAGGATAGTGGACTTGGGACGTCTATTCAATTGTGGGCTAAAAGAGTTGCTATTGAT
The DNA here is from genome assembly GCF_021521415.1 of Bidens hawaiensis. Classification (NCBI taxonomy): domain Eukaryota; kingdom Viridiplantae; phylum Streptophyta; class Magnoliopsida; order Asterales; family Asteraceae; genus Bidens; species Bidens hawaiensis. The sequence goes on along the minus strand of NW_027496435.1, from coordinate 96,687 downwards.
TAGTCTTAGTTTGGGCTTAAGCTAACAACTAGGTTCAGGAACCATTGTGTCTTGGATTGGATGGATTAGTGTCTCATATATACGAGAGAAGGAAAATAAGCTTTTGGTGGAAATCAACCAGTACTATCTAATCGCTTCATCGTCTTATCGAACAGATTTTGTATTAAGTTCTTTATCTTCATTGTTCTTTATCTTCATTTGAATTGATACACACACACAACGCATGGGTCGGCCTTGGATGCGCATGGGAAAACTTTTAGAATATTTGAGTTTTAAGTTTGAGTTATTGTTACTAAATCTTCGTATTAGTTCGATCTTCTTTAGCTAGCATTTTATATACAAATAATGAACGGAAGACTTCAACTTCATATTGCTAAGTTTGGTTGAGTTGTGGAATATTTGTCAATAACTCAAAATTCCCTATTTTCGTATTTAGATACAATTCCTTCTCTCAGTATAAACTTACATTATTGTTTATAAAATAAAATATATCTATACTATATATAATACACCAAACAAAGGCAAATTAAGACATCCATTTTAAGTAATTTACAACACTTAAAGCATGATGTACATGTGTTAGTAAGGGTAAACATGTCTTTTGAACATAATCCATTCAACTTTCATGTTTGGTCCCTCATCTTTAATCATATTATATTTTTAATTTAAGTTGTAAACTAACTTCCCACCCATGACTTTTAAACGACTATAGCCTTTTCAAACGTTAACATTTTTATAAAAAAATTACACCATAAAAACAAGCATTTTATTCTCTTTAATTTGGATATGATATTGTTATAAATTTTTTTCATTTTAAATAAATTAATATGTTACGTAGAGGTGTTCAGTGTCCAGTATAAACCGCGAACCAACCGTTCATTACGTTTTGTAAATTTTGAAACCGACCAACAAACCGAAAGTAAAAAAAAGAAAAGAAAAAAGAAGTTGAACTAATGACCGGTTTAAACGCTTTCAAGGTTTTAACCGAACAATAAACAGTGGCGGACCCAAGAATTATTTTCTTGGGGGGCGACATCGGGACTTAACACTAATCTTAAGGGGGGGCGATCGGGATTTTCACATACAAATAACACTAAAAAAAAAATTAAGGTGGGCGACCGTCCCCCTAACCTCTACATAGGTCCGCCCCTAGCCATAAACACTTATATTTGTTACATGATTAACAAGTTCAAACACCCGCTGCATCGCGCGGGCAGACCACTATATATAAAACACAAAATATATAAATGACATTAACCATTTAACCAATTAACCACACCACGACCGTGGGCCAATTAAGCTTATATACACACGTTAGTTTTATTCTATTAAACTTGATACGTGTAATGGGCTTAAGCCCAATCTTGAAATTATTTGTATAGTGACATGAAAGCTTCGCTAAATGGTGCTTCTGACCTATAACCCACAATTCTGTTCGATGGAAATATATAGGATTTCTGAAAATATATGATTTCAATCTTGACCAGATGATTGCACCAGGTCTGATTCGATCGCATTTGCCATAAATTTTCCCCCCCTAAACGACCAATGAATAAAGTTCGGTTACCCAAAGTAACCCAATGACAAAAGACATCTCCATACACCAGCGATCGCAGATAACGATGGGTAGCTTAAGCACACCATCTCCTGTCTCAAGACAAACTTGTCATCAAATGGCCCACTGTGGTAAAACTCAGCTGAGATTGGATTCAAACATAAGACCTTATAGTCTCCGTCCCAATTTACGTAGTTAAACATTTTCCAATAAACTTACGTTGCTAAAATAAAAAATTTACAAATGGGACAATCACAACAACGGGAGTAAGTTTTTGAAATTCATCAAGTTCATAGGTTTCAACACTCCAAAATTTGAATACCTAATACAATAACAATCTGTTTTATTAATCTTACATGTAGTTTGTAGAAGGTGGAGAAACGCAGAAGGTTTTACACTACTACAAAAAGAGGTATTTGTTACGGTCAAATCTGTAGCAAAACAGGGTTTGCTACGGGATTTGTCACGGATTTGGTCCGTAAGTACAAGTCTCGTAGCTAACTTATTTGCTATGAGTTTTTGCTACGGAATCGAAATTTTGCTATGATCTTAGATACCAAAAGAGAAGTCGTTATTTTAGTTACATTAGCTACAGATTTTGCTACAAAATTGTTGGCTACGGATTGTTAGCTACGAATTATTAGCTACCATATTTTGCTACGATATATAACTATATAATTTTGCTACAAAAATTTTATAGCTATGGAAATTTGCTACCGACTTTCAGCAACAACTTTGGCTACGGGAATTGACTATGTTTTTTGCTATGAAATTTAGCTACAGATTTTGATTGAGTTTTGCTACGAATTCACATGCTTTCGCAACACATTGATCAAGGTTTTAGCTACGGATTTAGCTATAAATTTTTTATAGAATTTTTCAATATTTTTTTAATATTCTTTTCCACTTTTTCCTATAAAAAATATATTTAAATTATATAAAATATCTTACCAAAGATAAAAATCCAAATCAAATATCATAAAATATTCAAAAGTACTACAATAAAAACTGAAATTTAGTTTTACAATATCAACCCTTATATCTTAACTTCGTGAAAATACTTCTAGCCGATTTCATGACACTAGCTAAAGTTTCTCAATTATTTGAGCATATTATCTCTCTTTTTCTTCAACTTTCTTCAATACAACATTTTTTTTTTTATTTTCGTTCCGACCCGCTCTTTATTCTCGTTCCAACTCCGCTCTTTATCATGTGCAACTCTACTAGGATTGGGCTCCCGAGACTGAACACCACAATCACTGCGTCCCCGTGCACCACGAAAACCATTACCAACACCATAAGTAACACCACTACCAGAATTATCTTTACTACCATTCATAATGTATACACCGACACCCTGCATACAAATAAAATTATAATAAGCTAAAAAATTAGCATTCGATGATATACAAATTACGTTATATTATATATATTGATATGAAAAATCAACATATATATATCCGAAAACTATAAAACATAACTAAACTACGGCATTTATAATTAGTATTACCTTAAATCAAATAAAAACAAACGCACCTCGTGAAGTTGAAGCGACTCGTAGAAAGTGCACCAAAAAAGCACATTAAAACAAAAGAACTATGTGTCATCTTACTAATATTGAACCTGATGATGGGAGATCTAATATTTATGTTTGTGACTTAGACAAACTTAAAAACATATTATGTAAGTTGTCATATCATATATAGCGAATCAATATCAAAAGCCGTCGAGTAAGTAATAGCGAAACTGGTAAATCAAAATTGTTATATAAAAAAAGGCATACAACATATTTAAAGAAACCCGCCAATTCAATAAGTTTATAAACAACAACCAAAAAGTAAATGTAATGACTCACAATGCAACAAGTTTAACTTGATGACCGGTTGGTGATTATATTAATGTCACAAGTGAAAAGTAATTCCAATATATTTCATACATCATGTATTGGCCAAATAAATAAGCATCTAATCACAAAACACATGAGTAAATTCAGAATTCACAAGACAGATTTTAACATCCAAAGGTGTATTTTATTACCTGATCAAATCATCAAAATAAATTATGAAAATTTTAAAACAGTAACATAATGAACTAGGTTTCTCAAAGTATTTTTATTATAATTTTATATTACATAAAAAAAGAAAGACAATTCAATCATAGGTACAAACAGTTCAGCAGATTGGCAACAAAAAGTGTTGACTTGGTTAAGCCACAATGCTAATCCAAATCAAACAAGACCAATTGCGTTAACATCTTAACTCAAAATGTGAAGCTTCATAATTGGAAAAAAACCCTTTTGGACTTGTCATAAAAGAGTTATGATGTCCGGAAAACAAATCAGAACTCGACTCCCCGCATCAGCTTTGACACATGTTTTTGTAAAATCATAAAAATCATTCAAAACACGACCAAAAATTACAAATTATAACTTTCTGGAAACTAGACTCAGATTAGAACATCATGAAAACAAGAATCGATCGAAAACAATAAATTATCATCGAGTTACAGACCAAACAATAAACGAGAACAAATCTGTCAGCTAACTGTTCTTATCAAAACTCAAACCCTAACATGTTTATTTCATCTCTAGGGTTCTAATACATCAATTAACATTATAATCATCAATAATATAGAGATTTAACATCTAGGGTCTTACAATAACTAATCAAAAACATAAAATCAATGCATAAAACTTACCATCTAGTGTTAGGATTAATGAGAATCACTAGAAGACACCACCAATTGCAAGAATTGAGAATGAATTGAAGATGCTTATAGTTTGTTGATGGTTTGGGATCGTGAAAGAGGATGGAGGTAGAAGTCTCGATGGTGTGATAGGGATTAGGGTTGAGGTTTTGTTTTAATTTTATTTTAATCAACATTTACAAGAATAATCCTTTATTAAATGAGTTTTGACTCAATGAGCAATTTTAACACAAAGCCTGGTCATAACGAAACATTACGAATAAAATACTAACCCAAGCTAATAAAATAAGCCTCGTTGTAATTTTTTGTTAAAAATAATTTATTAAAAGCCGAACCATACAACTTACATGCAATGGATTGCAATTTCATGAAACAACCTATAAACTTAACACATAATCACTTGACATGTAATTCACATAGATAAATTTATAATCATATGCTCGAGATGTTATTTTCATAGTTCACCAACGATGGGAGTCATATCCGTGTGATTCGGTAATTCCCGAATTACCGCTATGTGAATGTTTGTGCAATAACCGGCACACTAAATTAATCCTAATTAAGTGAAATGCATATATGAATGTTTGAGATAACGAAGTTTGCATTAACGGCACTAAATCGTAAACATAAATGAGTAAGCCACAAAACATAACATAATCAAATTTAAAACAAAGGGACAAAACACCAAATATTAAGGCGGCAAACCTACGCAATTTCAGTCGGTATCGATAGTATCTGTGACATCTGCCCCGATCCGACCCGACCCAGGTACCCGTTTCTCTGACCCGATCTCTTTCTTTTATGATTTAATATTTATTTATACTTATATTTTACTTTCAATAATAATAATATACTTTTCCCTCCCGCCTCTTTCTCTCTCTTTCTTTCCGCCGTTCCGTCCCTCTCCTCTCTTTCCGCCTTCTTTTCCCTCTTGTCGCCGTCCCGCCCTTAAGCCTTGAACCCTTTCCTTAACTCTTTGCTTGTCCTTTGGTTCTTCCCGCCTAAGGATGTCTGCAGCTCCACGCGCCAGACTCCTTACATGGAAGCCTGCGTGAAGACATCTTGTTCCTGCGATGCGTGAAGAGAACTCTTCTCGCAGCGCGCTAAGAATGCATGTTCTTCCCGCAATGCGCTAAGAATGTATGTTCTTCCCGCGATGCGCTTAGAATTCTAGTTCTTCACGCAGCACGCTAAGGATTTGTGATTCTTCCCGCAGTGCGCTAAGGATTGTTGTGCCAGCCTTCGCGCTCGCGCACTCAGCCTTCCCGCGCTTAACCCTTGTATCTTGTTTATTCTAGCCGTTTGCTTTTGTAAATGTCTTTTCTTCTGAGCTGTTGACCTAACCTATCTAATGTCTGAATAGTTACTTTCGGCGCAGCATGCGTACCAACCCCATTGGTTGATAGAAAAAGTGACTGACATAATCTTTTGAGATCTGCTTTTGCCATGCTTGACCAGTACCTTTATCTGACCCGCCCATGCCTTTTTACTGTTCCCTGACAGCTTTATCTTGCTCCCTGCAGCTGCCATATCTTTTGTTATCTTTTGTTTTGTCTTGTTCTGTTTGTCTTGGAATCTTTTCCCCTTTTTCTGGATTTATGTCTCCTAGGGTTTCTCTATAAATAATAACATTATTTTTCCTAACACTACACACACAAAACACTTAATCTCTCTTATTCTCTCTTGCTCCTTGCTCTCTCTGCCGCCTCCCTCCTCTCTTGCCTCCGTCTTCCTCCCTGTTCTGCCCTGCTTTTCCGGTAATATATATATATAATAATTTACTTATTAATTATGCTAACTTATAATCAAAACTTAAAACCAATCGTTAAAACAATAATCTTTAATTATAGGTTAACTTTGCTTGTTTAAGAGTTGATTCTTGCATATCTATCATCGCATCTTTATCAAGTGAGTTATCTCGTATCTAATCCCTTTTTATTTTAAATGCTTTGGGATGTTCATGTGTTCATACAAAACTTGAGTCTTAAACTGTTTATGAACTTTAGTCGCGCAGTATCCCATGTGTTGAGGACGTTTACTTGGCTGTTTATTTGTATGTGTGTATCATTAACCGCTTTGTTCGGCCTATTCCGAAGTTTTCATGGTACCATTAGATGAACACGGGAGACCTATCGTTTACGGTTTTCTTTGTTTACACTTGCACAGATGTTTTCTCGTTTTTGTGCTCAATTGGGAGCACGGATTGAACTATGAACTATGAGCTATGATCTATTTAGGCTTGATCACAATCTGATTGCACCCTTGTTAAACACCAGACATACACGTGTTGCGCGCAGATTTATTATTATCTATGTATTGTATTAAACTTGATTTATCACCAACACGCAAGTGTTTGACGTTTATTTTAACACATGTTCAGGTTTGCAGTAGCTGTTTTGGAGCTTGTGGACACGTAGGACGTTTTTACTTTTGGACCTAGAATTAAAATGTATCAAGACAAGTTAATGTTGTTTGAATGTTATAATTTATAATATATTGATTTATGTTTGATTTATGTTCTTTATTTTCCCCGCTGCGCTGTGCGCGATAAAATGTGTATTAATAAATATTGACACCAATAGTGTCGCGAGTAATGAAGCAATATGTGGCGCCCCGATGTATAATCCGCCTTTGGTCGGGGTGTTACAGATTGGTATCAGAGCTCGTTGACTTTAGGATAGGTGGTTAGACGTAACGGCCTAGAATACCTAAGAGTCCCCTCTCGCGCATGAGAGAAATCTCATGTTTGCGCGCTTATTGTTAATTACTCGTTATTTATGAATATGCTCGCGCTTGCGCAGTATATGATTTTATGTTTTATTTCGCGATATTTCGATTTTTGTTAAATTTCGATTTTTATTGATTTTTCTTACATATTCGTTTGTTGGGTTTGAAAATCCGAAAAGTCATGGTGATACATGAATAGTTGATTTTCAATTTCCATTTACGATTATGTTCTGAGGTTGGAGACTTGAAAAGTCATGGTGATACATGAATTGTCAACCTCCAATACTCATTTTCTTGTGTATTTTATATTGAAGATTGAAAAGTCATGGTGATACATGAATCGTCAATCTCCAATACTCGTTTGCTCGTATATTTTAAATTGGGAATTCGGAAAGTCATGGTGATACATGAATTGCCGATTCTTGATTCGAATTTGTTACCTTTATTAAGTCTGCATTTAGGGTCATTTATTTTACTTTAACTTTTGACTGTAACTGACTCCGTGAAACCAAGCTTTATAAGATTAAAACTTTGCGCTAAAACCAAGATATTAACTAAAATTAAAATTTTTATAGAATGCCTCCGCTATCTCGCCGATTTCAGAGAAGAGAAGCCTCGCGCATGCGTAGACAGCAACGTTCCCAGGAAATGGCCGCCGCGATAGCCCAAGCCTTGAGCCAAAACAATACCTCGAGTTATAACATTAAGTCCTTTAACGCGGGTAACCCTCCAAAGTTCACAGGTCTTGAAGGAGCCACCGTGATGCTCCAGTGGCTTGAGAAGATTGAAAACACTTTCCTCCACACCCAATGCCCCTCAGACAGACGAACCCTGTATGCTTCCAGTGTCCTGGAATCCAGAGCGCTTACATGGTGGAATGGAGTAGCTCATGCGCGTGGCGCAGAAGCTGCTTCCAGCATGCTCTGGGAGGAATTCAAGGAAATTCTTACGCGAGAATTCTGCCCTCCCAACGAAGTTAAGCGCCTGGAGGAGGAATTTTGGAATCTTAAGCAGTACAGTGGTGAAGCGCGCGAGTACGCGACGCGCTTCCATGAACTAAGCCTGCTGGTCCCTCACCTTGTTACCCCTTCACGCCGAGCAATCGAGAAATTCCTTGGGGGTCTCCCCATGGAAATTCAAGATTCTGTATGGGCCAGAAACCCAGTAACCCTCTCTGACGCCATCGAGTTGGCCGCTGTGCTCAGCGACAACCATGTCAGAGCAGGAACCCTGTTCCTGCGGGGAACTGAGAAGACCAAACTCACCAAGACTGCCCCTGAACCAACAGAAACCAAACCTGAACCCTCGAACCGTAACAACCTCAAGCGCAGGCGCAAGGCCTATGCGCTTACCAACCCGCCCATTACCCAACAACCCATTTATCAACCTCCAGTTTACGCGCCTAACCCACTGTCGACCTACCCAACACCTCCTGTAGTCCACAACTATGCCTTAACCAACCCCGCACTCCCTGCCCTGCCACCTAAGAAACCTTACACAGGAAATCAACCCTTTTGCCCAACCTGTAGACTTCACCACCCAACCCAAACCCCGTGTCGTCAATGTAACCGATGTGGCCGCGTTGGTCACTCTGCTGAATACTGTAGAGTCCCTCTCGCCAACCCAATTGCGCCAACACCACCAGTCTACCCGCAGAACCCACAACCAACATACCAAAACCCACGACCCAGGTCGTGCTATAACTGCGGTGATCCCAGTCATTTCCGGAACGCGTGCCCGAGACTACAAGTGCAAATCACACAAGCGAATCCGGTGAACCAGATTTCAAACCAAGTGACGCTGTGGACGAGCTTTTAACATAACCGCGCACCAAGCGCAAGCGAATAATGACGTAGTTAATGGTACATTTTTACTTAACGGATTTTATGCTTCTGTACTTTTTGATACTGGCGCCGATCGAAGTTTTATCTCTCGCGCCTTCGAGCAGAAGCTTGCGCGATCCGCGCAACGATTTAAAAGAAAATTTTTCAGTTGAATTGGCTAACGGTGAAACTGTTTTAATTAACTCGGTGATTAAAGATTGTACGCTTAACCTTAACGAAAACGATTTTCTAATCGACCTCATCCCCATGCCTCTTGAAAGCTTTGATGTTATCATTGGTATGGACTGGCTCTCGAAGAATCGCGCCGAAGTTATTTGCGCCAAGAAATTGATTCGCATACCTCGAGAAAATGGTGATCTTCACATCTACGGCGAAAAACCCTCCCGCGGTCTTAAACTTATGTCTTGCGCCGAAGCCCAAAGACTCATGCGGAAGAAGTGTGTTGCATTCTTAGCCCATGTGGTCAAACCTGCTGAAGAGAAGAAGCTTCGCGATATCCCTGTTGTGCGTGATTTCCCTGAAGTTTTTCCTGATGATCTTCCTGGTATCCCTCCCGCTCGTGAAGTCGAGTTCCGTATTGATCTTGTCCCTGGTGCTTCCCCCGTAGCTAAATCTCCTTACCGTCTTGCACCCGCTGAGATGCAAGAATTGGCCAGCCAACTTCAAGAGTTGACTGCTAAAGGATTCATTCGCCCTAGCTCTTCGCCCTGGGGTGCTCCGGTGTTGTTCGTTAAAAAGAAAGATGGATCGTTTCGCATGTGTATTGATTACCGCGAGTTGAACAAACTCACCATTAAAAACCGGTATCCCTTACCGCGTATTGACGACCTCTTTGATCAACTCCAAGGTGCCTCTTGTTTCTCGAAGATTGATCTCCGCTCTGGCTATCACCTGTTGCGCATCCGCGATGAAGATGTTCCGAAGACTGCTTTTCGAACTCGTTATGGCCATTTTGAATTCTTGGTCATGTCCTTCGGTTTAACCAACGCGCCCGCTGTTTTCATGGATCTAATGAACCGGGTGTGTAGGCCTTTCTTGGATAAATTCGTGATTGTGTTTATCGATGATGTTCTGGTGTATTCTAAGACAAAGGCCGAGCACGAGCAACATCTTCGGTTGGTGTTGCAAAAGCTTAGAGCTGAGCAGCTCTATGCCAAGCTTTCCAAGTGTGAATTCTGGTCTGATGAAGTACAGTTTCTTGGTCATGTTGTAAACAAGATGGGTATCCATGTCGACCCATCCAAGATTGAAGCAATCAAGAACTGGATTACGCCATCTTCTCCTTCTGAGATCCGTTCCTTTCTGGGCTTAGCTGGTTACTACCGGCGATTCATTTCGAACTTCTCAAAGATCGCTTTGCCTTTAACAGCTCTAACGCACAAAGGTAAACCATATATTTGGGGCTCGAAGCAAGAAGAAGCCTTTCTAACGCTCAAGCGTTTGTTGTGTGAAGCTCCTGTTCTTGCGCTACCTGAGGGTAATGATGATTTTGTCGTGTATTGCGATGCATCCAACCAAGGTCTCGGTTGTGTTCTTATGCAACGAGGCAAGGTTATCGCTTACGCATCAAGGCAACTTAAGGTTCATGAAAAGAATTATACAACTCACGACCTCGAACTAGGTGCAGTTGTTTTTGCCTTGAAGATCTGGAGACACTACCTTTATGGTACTAAGTGTATCCTCTACACTGACCATAAAAGCCTTCAGCATATCTTTGATCAGAAGGAACTTAACATGAGACAACGCCGATGGAACGAACTCATCAGCGATTACGATTGTGAGATCCGGTATCATCCTGGTAAGGCTAATGTGGTAGCCGATGCGCTCAGCCGAAAACCCTGCCAGCTTAACTGTATCTTGCCGCGCACCCAACTTCACTTCGCGCCGATTCAAAGCAACCTTGAATCGCGTATTCGTGACGCGCAGCGCGCATCCATCAGTAATGGTAACCTTCGCGCCGAGTTAGCGTGTGGCGCGGAAGCGCATTTTGTGCCCAATCTGAGTGGAATTCTCTGCTATCTCAATCGCATCTGGATTCCCTTTGATGAGAATCTTCGCGCTGATATCCTGAGTGAAGCGCACAAATCTCGGTATTCTATTCATCCTGGCGCTGATAAGATGTACAAGGATTTGCGCATAACTTATTGGTGGCCCGGTATGAAAAAGGATATTGCTGTGTTCGTAGCTAAATGCCTGACTTGTTCTAAAGTGAAAGCTGAACACCAACGCCCATCTGGTTTGCTCGAACAACCAGAAATTCCTACGTGGAAATGGGAATGTGTAGCGATGGACTTTATTACCAAGTTACCTTTGACAGCAAGCAAACATGATAGCATTTGGGTAATAGTGGATCGATTGACTAAGTCTGCTCACTTTCTGCCCATTCGTGAAAACTACCGTGTTGAGCAGCTCGCGCAGCTGTATGTCAAGGAAATTGTCTGCCGCCATGGTACTCCTTTGAGCATCATATCCGATCGCGATGGCCGTTTTATATCTCGCTTTTGGAAATCTCTCCAATCTGCGCTAGGAACTCGCTTGGACATGAGTACGGCATATCATCCTCAGACTGGCGGACAGTCTGAGCGAACTATTCAAACTCTTGAGGATATGCTCCGATCTTGTGTTCTTGATTTTGGAGGTAATTGGGATTCACACCTGCCTTTGATTTAGTTTTCTTATAATAACAGCTATCATTCCAGTATTGGTATGGCCCCATTTGAAGCACTTTACGGTCGTAAGTGCCGCTCCCCGATCTGTTGGAGCGAAGTGGGTGAAACTCAAATCACAGGACCCGAACTTGTTCAAGAGACAACCGATAAAATCGCCAAGATCCGTGATCATCTGCTGACTGCCAGAAGCCGACAGAAGAGTTACGCAGATCGTAGGCGAAAGCCTCTCGAATTTCAAGTTGGTGATCTTGTTCTCCTCAAAGTGTCGCCCTGGAAAGGTGTTGTCCGCTTTGGGAAGAAAGGTAAGCTTGCTCCTCGTTATGTTGGTCCATTCAAGATTCTCGCGCGTGTGGGAAAAGTTGCCTACAGACTTGACCTGCCGCCCGCGCTCAGTAATGTGCATCCAACGTTCCATGTATCCAATCTCAAGAAGTGTTTAGCTGACGAGAACCTTCGCATTCCACTTGATGAAGTTCAAGTTGATGAAACTATGCATTTCGTTGAGAAGCCTGTTGAGATTATGGATCGCGAGGTTAAGCAAACCAAGCGCAGTCGTATCCCTATCGTGAAAGTTCGCTGGGAGTCCAAGCGCGGAGCCGAGTTTACATGGGAAAGGGAAGATCAAATGAAGATCAAGTACCCGCACCTGTTCTCTGCGCAACCTACTTCGAGATAAATTTCGGGACGAAATTTCTTAAAGTAGGGGAGACTGTGACATCTGCCCCGATCCGACCCGACCCAGGTACCCGTTTCTCTGACCCGATCTCTTTCTTTTATGATTTAATATTTATTTATACTTATATTTTACTTTCAATAATAATAATATACTTTTCCCTCCCGCCTCTTTCTCTCTCTTTCTTTCCGCCGTTCCGTCCCTCTCCTCTCTTTCCGCCTTCTTTTCCCTCTTGTCGCCGTCCCGCCCTTAAGCCTTGAACCCTTTCCTTAACTCTTTGCTTGTCCTTTGGTTCTTCCCGCCTAAGGATGTCTGCAGCTCCACGCGCCAGACTCCTTACATGGAAGCCTGCGTGAAGACATCTTGTTCCTGCGATGCGTGAAGAGAACTCTTCTCGCAGCGCGCTAAGAATGCATGTTCTTCCCGCAATGCGCTAAGAATGTATGTTCTTCCCGCGATGCGCTTAGAATTCTAGTTCTTCACGCAGCACGCTAAGGATTTGTGATTCTTCCCGCAGTGCGCTAAGGATTGTTGTGCCAGCCTTCGCGCTCGCGCACTCAGCCTTCCCGCGCTTAACCCTTGTATCTTGTTTATTCTAGCCGTTTGCTTTTGTAAATGTCTTTTCTTCTGAGCTGTTGACCTAACCTATCTAATGTCTGAATAGTTACTTTCGGCGCAGCATGCGTACCAACCCCATTGGTTGATAGAAAAAGTGACTGACATAATCTTTTGAGATCTGCTTTTGCCATGCTTGACCAGTACCTTTATCTGACCCGCCCATGCCTTTTTACTGTTCCCTGACAGCTTTATCTTGCTCCCTGCAGCTGCCATATCTTTTGTTATCTTTTGTTTTGTCTTGTTCTGTTTGTCTTGGAATCTTTTCCCCTTTTTCTGGATTTATGTCTCCTAGGGTTTCTCTATAAATAATAACATTATTTTTCCTAACACTACACACACAAAACACTTAATCTCTCTTATTCTCTCTTGCTCCTTGCTCTCTCTGCCGCCTCCCTCCTCTCTTGCCTCCGTCTTCCTCCCTGTTCTGCCCTGCTTTTCCGGTAATATATATATATAATAATTTACTTATTAATTATGCTAACTTATAATCAAAACTTAAAACCAATCGTTAAAACAATAATCTTTAATTATAGGTTAACTTTGCTTGTTTAAGAGTTGATTCTTGCATATCTATCATCGCATCTTTATCAAGTGAGTTATCTCGTATCTAATCCCTTTTTATTTTAAATGCTTTGGGATGTTCATGTGTTCATACAAAACTTGAGTCTTAAACTGTTTATGAACTTTAGTCGCGCAGTATCCCATGTGTTGAGGACGTTTACTTGGCTGTTTATTTGTATGTGTGTATCATTAACCACTTTGTTCGGCCTATTCCGAAGTTTTCATGGTACCATTAGATGAACACGGGAGACCTATCGTTTACGGTTTTCTTTGTTTACACTTGCACAGATGTTTTCTCGTTTTTGTGCTCAATTGGGAGCACGGATTGAACTATGAACTATGAGCTATGATCTATTTAGGCTTGATCACAATCTGATTGCACCCTTGTTAAACACCAGACATACACGTGTTGCGCGCAGATTTATTATTATCTATGTATTGTATTAAACTTGATTTCTCACCAACACGCAAGTGTTTGACGTTTATTTTAACATATGTTCAGGTTTGCAGTAGCTGTTTTGGAGCTTGTGGACACGTAGGACGTTTTTACTTTTGGACCTAGAATTAAAATGTATCAAGACAAGTTAATGTTGTTTGAATGTTATAATTTATAATATATTGATTTATGTTTGATTTATGTTCTTTATTTTCCCCGCTGCGCGTGCGCGATAAAATGTGTATTAATAAATATTGACACCAATAGTGTCGCGAGTAATGAAGCAATATGTGGCGCCCCGATGTATAATCCGCCTTTGGTCGGGGTGTTACAGTATCTGCACTAAAGTTTATTTTATGAGGTTTTAAAGATTTATTTCCTGATTTTTCTACGGATGTTACTACCAATTTTTTGAAATCATTTATATGATGTGTGTTTTCTTAAGTTTGTTATAGATTTTACTACTGACCTTATGAAGTTATTTTCATAATACATTTTCTTTCAAGTTTGTAATGAATTTTGCTACCAATTTTTTGAAATCGTTTATATAATACTTATTTTCTCATATTTGCTATGAGTTTTGCTACTATCATTATGGAGTTATTTTTAAAATACTTATTTTCTTAAGTTTTTTTTTTTCGGATTTTGCTACGATTTTTTTTCTTTTTTGCAACGGAATATTTATAGCAAAATTGTAACAAAATGTGTCCCTAGCTAATCCGTAGCAAACTGTGACCGATATTTTCCGTAGCAAAAATCCACAGCAAATGTCTTTTTTACGTAAATCCATTTTTTCTATTATTGAATTACTTGTTTTTGTTCGTTATGAAGATGGTAAAAATGATATATTTCTTTTTAAAGCAGCCAGAACTATTTTTTTTATCACCTTATTACTATGCATGTCAATTTGTGTTAAGGTATTCGAATGCAGGTTTACAATAATAGTTGTTGACAAAGGTCTCTGTTATTTTGCTACGTTACAGATTTCGGAAAATTAGTTTTATTTTCCTACCATTTTGTAATGAATTTTATGTTAATATTTTTGTTTTCTCAAATTTTCAACGAAGTTTGCTACGTAATTTGCTAAACTTTATGTTATAAAGTTTTAAATATTAATTTTCTTTATTTTGCTACGGATTTTTGCTACCTGTTTTTTTGAAATCATTTTTATGATATTCATTTTGTCAGTTTACTATGGATTTTGCTACCAATTTAGGATTTCGGTTTTTATAATACTTATTTTCTCAAGTTTGTTACGGATTTTGCTACCGATTTTATAAACTAATTTTTATAATACTTACTATCTCAAGTTTGCTATGGATTTTGCTATGGGTTTTTTCTTGCAACGAAATATTCGTAGCAAAATCGTAGCAATATGTGTCCCTAGCTAATCCGTAGCTAATTCGTAGCAAAAATTGCTACCGATTTTTTTCATAGCAAAAAATTGGTGGCAAATACCTATTTATGTAGTAGTGTTAGGAGTAAGTTAGTTTGTTGTTTTCAAAAAAACTATAATAGAACACGAATACGAATACCTAATAGAACACACGTTTTTGTTCATCTTCGTTCGTTAATAAAATTAATAGATTCGTTTTTGTTCGTTAATATCTAAACGAATAGTTTATGAACGTAAACGAACACAAATGAAAACAAACGAAAATAATTATTAATATAACTAAACAAACACAAATCAACAGTTTGTGAACGTCAACCTATATGATATAGAAAAGGCTAACCGTGAGAGAAGGTAGAGAAACGTAGAAGACTAACTGAAATGCGATATACATATACGTGCATTCACAATCTACATATATTTTTAAAATTCTTTCTTGTTTTGGTAAAGATTAATAACGTATAAAAATAAACAAATAAAAAGATAATGTTTAAAATTGCTTTTCACGACTTTTAAGCATTATTAATTTTAATTATTTTCATTCTTTATATATCTTATTCTTAATCTTTTCAAGACAAAAGTGAGGTAAATAAATAAATATATTACTCCCTCCGTCCCATTATAAGTGTCATAATTTGATTTTTCAAGTTTTTTTTGTTTAACTTTGATTGACAATATTTTTGTTTGTGTTATATAATACTTGATGTAAAATATATGAATGGATTGGGTTTTAAATGTATTTTAAATTGATATAATTTTCATCAAATATTATATGATACGAACAAAAATATTTACGGTCAAAGTTGTAAAAGAAATACTTAAAAAGTCAAAATATGACACTTATAATGGGACGGAGGGAGTAGCATTTTATGAAATAAGTATATAATTTTTATTTCTAGTCAAAGATTAATAACATAAGACAACCTAAAATTAAAAAAATTATTGGTTAAGTGTTTTTTTATAAGTTTTAAAGTCTAAATTGATTTTTTTTATGTGTGTGTATACAATTTTAATGGTTTTAATAGAGTTTGTGGAAGTCTATTGTCGTGTAAGACAATTAGTGTTTCTGTAAGAAGTTTAAATATGATATGGAACACATGTGACATATTATAATGGTTTGTTTTTGTAGATACTCTTATGTGACATCCCCCATAGACAACCACATTACGTAGGTTCGTCCTTGGGGCCAATCCTTTGTGAAGAACGGGGGCATGCGAGGTAATGCGGCCGGGTATATTTATATTTTTTAATAGTTATAGTTTATTTGATGTTTAATTATGTTTTATAATATTATAACTTATCTAATATTTAATTATTTAATATTCAAATCATGTAGCATTCAAATATTGACATTGAATCTAAAATTTTTAGAGTTTACTCTAATTTTATGATAATTAAATATTATTAGTTTTTGGTTTTATTCATGTTTATTTAAACATCATTTATTAAATTTGATAATACATTATTAACAAATAAATAGTTTATTATTTAAATGATAGTAGGTTGGTAATAAAAAATAAATGTAAAAGGTTGTAACGGAATGATTTTTGTAAATGATTATTTTCTTGAGAGAAGTTTAATGTTTTGAATGATGAATACATTGCTAACTGGCAGGTGAATAAGCATGTTTAGGAATGTTTATTGTTTATATAGATTTTAGTTATAATGGCCGAATTACAAATTAAACTCATAAATTCTACTCCTAAATCTATAGAATTATTCGCTATAAGACTCAAACTCTTAACCTCGTGCAAGGAACATTGCTATGCACCTCATGAGAGGAACATCACTATATACTATCATATACATCAAAGATGCTATCAGAATTTTATAAATAAATATGGCTCTACTTCCTAGACAATTGAAGATGGCATGATGAGTTGAATAGAAAATTGTTATTAAAGAATTTGACCTTCAGTTGCTTATTAAGTAGATTAAAGGGAAAGGAACATAGACTTATAAAATACACATTTGGCAGACAAAACAGTTTGTAATTTCAAATGGGGGACAAGATCCATCCATGAAAGTCATGAAGATGGAAGCTGTAAAGCTGGAGGATTGTTTGCTGTATCCATGTGACATCCAAACTCCATTCATTTTGATTCTACAAAATAATGCATGCAAAGTTGTTTATTTTATTATCCTCCCACCCATGTTTATTAATTTAGAGGTACTTAATAATATGCATATGGTGCAAGCATATATGTAATTTCAAACTCCATTCATTTTTTTTTTGCCATCTCCACTTTGGTGGGATGGTAAAGGCTTAGGCCTTTGGGTGAGAGGTCCAGGTTCGATCCCTGGCAATGGCGGTTTATTGTAAATAGTAGGAGGCAAGCTTAAACATTCAAATATATATATATATATATATATATATATATATACTTTCAAAGACATAACTTATCTAGTTATCTTCACCTTCTCCATCTCAATTGGACTCTTCCTTTCAAACCCTACCTTTTCATTTAGAGAACATTTCCATGTTAATTTTAATCTTGGTAACTACATATTCGCATCAATCTATGACATGTATTCAGCTTCGGCCTTTGTTTATAGAAGTTTTCTAATTATTGTTCGGAAAAAAATATATTAAAGAAACTAAAGAGAAATGATAGTGGAATCATTGTATGACTTTGATAATAGGATAAATTAATTAGTTTTGTACAAATAGAGTAATTAATTAATACAATCAATACAAGCATGAGATAATTGAAAATCTATAGAAAAGATATATAAGATATTCATACATGTGTGAGTGTTTAAATTGTGTTCAAATCAATCTCAAGCAGGCCTTTAATTTTTTGACCACTTACATGCACCCTAGACATGATCAGATGTTGATGAACCCTCACTCATAACTTCATTCACTTCTCTCCTATGAAAACTCCTGTGGCAGCCACACGCGGCACACGAGACCGCAGCCGCCGTTCCTTCTTCTCCACCCGCCATGAACTCCCTGCAACCGTCTACCGCGTACCCTCCAATATTCGCCGCATGATTCTTCTGGCACTCTCCATACCGAACCCTTGCACTTGATGTTCTATTAGAACTACTCTTTTTAACCACCACTTGACGTTTCTTCATTCTCTCTTTAAATTCTCTCTAAAGGATTATAATAATAATAATAATAAGAGGAAGAGAAAGAGAGAGTGTGTGGCTATGAAACAAACCCTAAAGCTTGTGTTCATGGCATTTTATAGCTGTTATATATATATATATATATATATATATATATATATATATATATATATATATATATATATATATATTTAGATGAAAAGAGTTTCCCACTTGGGAAAAAAAGAATCATGCCAAGAAGGGGCATTATTGAAGCACTATGTCATGTCTTGTGATTTCTTTTGGGTTCAGTGGTTATATATTAAATTAGGGCAAAGAGTGATCTCGAGGCATCTAGGTTACTTTCATCAGTAGTGGCCAGTTATGGTTTGACACGACATCCAATACCTAAATTTAGTTACTGTGTTAACAAATCGACCACTTGCTAATTTACAGTGGGTGTTTTGGTGCTAAAAATATATATTGATCGCCACAAAGTGATTAGACATGATGGCATTATAATCCCACTCAAAAAGTGGGATATTAATTTCCCCTTAATTAGTTATATATTTCAGCATTAGAAATGAATTAAAAGTAACACAAATCATCCAGTAAGTTTGGTTTAGTGGTTAGTTAGTCTGTTCTTTTGTGTGGAGATGTGGATTTGATTCATACTTGTGTCATTTCTATGAATATCTGGTTAAAGAGACGAATTAGATTTATAATCTTGGGATTGAACCGACATGTGGCGAGGGTTTACAGGCTCTATACAGGTTCCGTGCATCAAGGGGTATGGTCTCACAACAATCGATGATTCAAACTTGGACATGTGCCCCCAAAATGATATGTTTATACATGAGATCCTATGTTCGTTAAAAAGAAGTAACACAAATCTACAAAACTCTATATATAATATATATGTCCAAAGTTTTGTCAATTTTCATGTCCACGTTAATCCTTACAATTTAAAGCCAACTGAATCACTAAAATCATTCATTACTATCTATTTGTTGGTTGATAACTATTAAATACTAATGTTAAGAACGAAATTAAATATATATATATATATATATATATATATATATATATTTAAATTGTTTAAAACGCTACTATAAAACGGTTGTGTTTTAACAATGTATGATAAGTTTATTGTGTTTTTTGTACTTCACTTTATTAATAAACATTATTTTATCATCAATTATTCATGTAATACACGGGTTTTAAGCTAGTGTAATATAGATGTTGATTGATTTTATATATAATAATAGACCAATAATGTTAGCATTAAAATATTTTCTCGTGACCCGGAAGACAAGCATCTTAATTAAAATATATATGAGTTGATTGGTATACTATTATAGATATTTGATTTGATATAAATAAAGGGTACATTGGGCCCAATGTTACAATGCCCCTTTTCCTCAAATGAAAATTTTCATATATCTTGCCTAAATTTTTAAAACCAATGAGCAAATTCAGTAATACATAAATCATTATGTTGGCCATCATTTGCATTTTCAATCATACATACTTTTAAGATAAAAATAATTAGCGGGTCAACGTATTGAAAGATTTTCTAATTTATGATCAACAATTTTCTTTTCATGCACATGTTTTTCACCCCATAATAAAAATTATATTTCCAAATGATGCAAACGAATTTGAACCCGATATACAAACTCAAAACTTGAAAAACCTAGGACCAATATTCAGGCAAATATGATTTGATTTATAAGTGGTTTTTGAGATTACTAATATTTGTTTCAAACCTGTGTCATTGTTAATATACCAAATAATCTTGGTGGCATTTGTGATAGAATAGACATTTAGAATAGGGTCATACACACACATCCTACAGGGAAAAAGACCAAAAAAGTTACAAAACAAAATGTCGTATAAACTGTAATTTGTAGGGGAAAAAAGTGTGCGATTTGCGTACTTTTATTAAAGGGGAAAAGACAAAAGAGGTGGGAAACCATATACTTTTACAACGTGAATGACATGGTTTTTATTCAATTTTAATCAAGTTTAATAACACCGGTAACTAATTCGGACAAAAAGACAAGAAAATTATGTTAGTGTGAAATAACTTAAGTTTATGACACTTTAAGGCTTGGATTGAATACAAATAAATTTTATCGTAAGAATGGTACATATAACTAAAATAATTATGTTAACACTGAAATAATTATTATTACACTATAAATTTTAAATTAATATAATTATTATTACACTAGTTTTATTTTTTATAACATAATTACTCTTATTTAAAACTGTAATTACTCTAGTTATTTGTATGTTTAACATGTTAATTTTATCTATACTGGATCACACCCTAATACTTTAAAAAATGACATGTATGCAGTAAGGGTATCACATTTCAAATTCAAAAGCATGTATATACTAGCTATAAAATTATAGAAAATTTAACACCATCACCTCATTCCCACCACTAGACCCTCAACACCCATGCCCGGCACCCTCTTATGTGTTGGTGTCTAGTGGTATGTGAGATCGCTCAAGCTTAGATAGCCTTCTCACGCTCTCTCTTATGTGCCCCATAACACAAAGCCTTATAAGAATAATATGTTATTGTTTCTACTAATAATGCACTTATAAGTCAAAACTTAAGGTTACCTTTTAACCATAACACAAACCTAAAGTTTGAATGGTTAACATGCTACCTCTTTAATTGGCAAATAACATTAAAGGGATTGTTTGGTAGTCTCTTAATGACCATTAAGAGGTTATATCTTAATGGTTCATAACCTTTAATGGTTAAGAAATAACCATTAAAAGGTAGCTTCTTAACCATTCATACTTAATGTTACCTCTTAATCATTAAAAGATTATGACATACTAAGATGTAGCATGACCATTAAGAGGCTACAAACAATCCCTTAATGTTATTTACCATATTAAAGAGCTTGCAGTCTGATGATATGGTGTTTAAACACGGCATCCCTCCTTGTGTTGAGTGTTGAAGTCTTGTTAAGGACAAATAGTGTGTTTGTTTTAATGGAAGAATGTATTTTATTAATTTTGCATACTTTAGGTTGGCCGATAAAATCTCATCTCAGAAAATTATTGCCACCGGTCCCACCTTTAACACTATTTTCATAATTGGTACTCCGTTTAATAAAACTTAAATCCGTTAAACTTATTTTCGAATTTCAAATTGATATTTTAGGGCTTTTAATGATATGAGTCGATTGATGTAAATTTAATCTCACAATGGTGCTCCAAATACTTGAATTTTATTAATAGGAAGTCTAATTAAAAAAGGGAAAATAGCCTTTTTAGAAAATGTGTTTCTAAAATTATCCCCACTAATTCAAGTTTCCAACTTTGTCCATTTGGTATATCGTCGCCGGCGACATGTTAGCGAACACCGACGATGTGTTAACATAACATAGGGTTGACAATGCGTTACGCTAACATTGTGTAGCAGCGATGCGTTAGCTGGTAACACATCGCTGCTACCCTATGTTAGCAACATAAACGTATCTCGTCACCGGCGACATGTTAGCGAACACCGACGATGTGTTAACATAACATAGGGTTAGCAACATAACGCATCACTGCTACCCTACGTTAGCAACATAACGCATCGTCAACACAGATTTCGGCCACGTGTCGTTATCCTATTTGTTTCAGTAACGCATCGTCGGTGTTCGCTATCATGTCGTCGGCGACGAGATACCAAAGGGACAAAGTTGAACTTGAATTAGTGAGGATAATTTTAGAAACACATTCTCTAAATGGGCTATTTTGGGAATTTTCCCATTAAAAAAACCCCAATTGAAGCACTATTTCGTCATTCGGAACACTGTTAATTCGAAGTAAATTTTACATCAATCGACTTGTATCCTCATTCCGATTCTCGATCAAAAACCCTAAAGTATCAGTTTGAATTTCGAAAAAAAAACTTCCGTTAAGATTTTCTGAAGGAGGCCCAACGAAAACAAATAATGTAAAAGATGAAAACGTAACAACAATTTTATAAGATATTATTATCAGCCAGTATTAAAGATAAAATATATATTGGGCATGATAAAAAAATAAAAAAAACCTTTTTTGGGGTGTCCTATTCTCCCTCCGACATATTTACTGCAGACCAAATCTAAAGCAGTGTGCGCGTGTGTGAGATTCGATGAGACATGGAAAGAGATGGGCTGTTTGATATTTCCTAAAACCTTAAGCAGTGTGTGTGTGTGAAAGGGAAGGGTGCTTTACGTTGAATAACTCACATTTCCACATCCCCACAAATATAACTAAATCTTGATTCCCGCTTTGTGCTTGTTGCAATGATAACAGGTTAGGTTTTGACGGATGTTTGGCAGGTTAAAGCGTCGTGTAAAAGATTCCCGTGATATATGCTTTCAATGTTTGGGATCTTTTGAAATTAGTAAGATGTATATGGAAGGCTAGAAATAAAACGGTGTTTAATGAGAGGCCGGCACAATTGTCAAGTGTGACGGGGGATATAGAAATCCCTATGGATAAAGAACGGTTAAAACGGGTAATGTTAACTTGAGAGACTTGATAAGGTTGTGTAGTGTAATAATGATATATATTTAGGTGATTTGGCGACTTTGGTGGTTGTATATTCTGTCATATTGGCCATTACACATATAATATAATTTTAGTTGGTCATTCAATAAAAAAGCTTTGACGGATCGTATTCAAATATTAATTAACGTCATATTTTAAATGTAAATAATTTTTTATTAGTTTATTCAAAAAAATCAAGTTCTTTTATCTATGAGTGCAATAGTTACCCATACTCATGATCTATTATTGTACCGGATTACAAACCCGGCCTTTTTAGTATATGACCTATGAAAAGACATTGTCATACGATATTATATTAACGTTATTAAAGACGCATTTGTGTTTCCGGTTTTATCTCTTTGTTGCTATTAGGCTTGTTTGTTTCTCATTTGACTCAAGTTTAAATAAAGCAAGATAAGTATGAAAGAATGTGAGAGGAAGAAATGATATGTAGTGACGAAAGTGAGATTTGAACATTAAAAGATCGCATATAAGTGTAATTATACGTGTCACATATATATGTTATAAAAATTAACACAAGTAAAAAATAAGTGACACATAAAAGATGGAAGAGACATGCATAATATAATGACAAGAAGTTTAGTTGAACTCCATGTTCATATGGGCCTTAAGAATGCAAGTTACACCACATTTATCACGACTCATGTCTAATGCACATGGTAGACAAAATTATCAAATCGACAAGGTTGGCTTAGTCTCTAGAGTGTACATGAACTTTATGACCTCTTAAATCTAGCATTTGTTGTTTTCCATTTTTATCTTGCATGATGTAACTATATTTTAGCATCTTTATGATTTAAGTTTTATAATACTTTTATTTCTAGTGCGTTTTCTCGTAACAATTTTTTTATATTCATACATGTATAAAAATGACTTGTTACGAGTACATAATAGTAGCTTACTTGAAATCTTCTTTCATACTGAATAAACCACCGGTTCCATTTCGTGGATTGGTTTAAACTACATATTTTAGTTATTAATTGAATAATAGATAAAACGCGGAAAGTTTGATGAAAGATTTTGTTCCTCTCATATACGCCAATATGTTGTTTCTCTTGTATGCACGAATATTTTGTTTTTCTGGTGGACATGGAGTTAGTTGAGGAACAACCCAATAACGTTGTTCTTTATATGATTCACCAATTCAGGCTAATAAAAAATAAAAGAGCATTTTATCGTTGTGTAAAGTTTGGTTTTTGAGCTTCATTTTTAAAACACTTTGAAACCCACAAATGATTCATGTTTATATCACAAGTAGGCATAACAAAGTTGATAAAATAGATAAAATTATCAATAAATGTTATGAAGTAAAGTTCATATATTAGAAAGTAAAGTCCTAAGACATAATTTGTCCCTTTCATCAAAAACGATAAAAGACGCTTTAGTTACTAACACTTAAAAATTAGCATACTTCAAATTACCTATAACTAGCTAGGTAATTAAAAAAAACCCATATATGATTGGATTTTCTGGCTTTGTATTTTTAATTTACGACTTACAGATATGTTGAAATCATTTCATACTTAGTCCTCTTGGTATCATAATAGATAATGTTCTATGGATAAATATCGTTATAAAGGCAAGCCTTAAAAATAAACATGTTATTTTATAAAGCCAAGATGCATAGTCTTTGCAAAATTCAAATGAGTTATAAATCATAAACATGGGAAAATGACTTACTCCTTGTCAAGTTACGTAAAAGATAACAATTGTATAAAATCAATGAGATTGGCTATAGTCAACAAAGGAGCTCGATTGACAATTGTTGCTTTGTTTATATTTGTGGGCAATCATGCATAGAGAGAAAATAACAAAAGACGCATACAACACTAAAATTTAAAAAGAACACATCTAGCACTGGTCTTGTACGGTGGTGGTGGAACCATATGATTGATGAACCGGGTGGTGGAACCATCCTTTACGGCTTGGGAGATCAGAGTGATTATCGAAGTGAAATTTGTTAGACAAACCCACCAAAAAGTTAGGACCCGTGCACCAAAGGCTCAGCTAGGATTGAGAGAAAGAGAGAACATAGCAAATTTAAGAGCTGAGAAGTCGATAGATCTAAGAAGTATATTAAAAAGACAAAGAGATAAATTAAGAACGATTATAAAAGGTTTGGTAATATATTTGTACCACCCTTACTTATTACGAGTTTGAGTCATATTTGTGTATGATATCCATTTGGTTCTTTAAGCTCTCCGGTTGTTAATTGAATATCTCAATATAAAAAAATAAAATAAAAAAAATCACTTGGAAATGTTTTATTTAATATAAGTGATACAAAGAGAATAGAAATTCAAATTTCCCATCACAAATCACTTCCATACAAAAAGTGTTTTGAGGTGAAAAATAAATCAAAGTGGGACAATGAGCATATATAATATATTAGGTTAAAGATTGGAAAATAAATGTGAGTAGAGACATGAATGGGTTTTAAAATGTGATGAGACATATTGTTCCTCACCAACCATACCAATTTTGTAAGGCCTGAGAAAAAATTCTAAACGTGCTATTTATGTATTCATTATCTGGTGAATTCATATCCAACTTGGTCTCTACTCTTACTACTTTAAGTGAACGAAAATATGAGTATAACCTTTATCCACTTATTCAGTTAACTTTTAGCTTTTATGTATTACCACCAACCGGGAATCCTCACCGCGTTGTAGTGGGAATTTGTTGCATGGAGAAATACGATGGTATATACGTAAGATATAAAGTAGTGTTAACAACAGTACCAGACCTAATAAAAAATACTTACATAAAATTGTGGGCTATCATTTCGGTTTTAGTAGTGAAAGAAAATATCAATTTGATATGGGTTTTACATTAATCGAAAACCAAAAAAAACAAGCAAATACTGCTAACAGTCCATGATACCAACACTAGCACGCACTGCCGGCCGACCGGCTCTAGGGTAAGTCAACTCAAACCTTTGCCTTAGGTCTCCATTTACAAAAATCTTTTCTATATAGATATGTTAATTTAGGCCCAATTTTATCTTATCAATTGCATAGTTTTTGTATTACTATGACATAACAAAACTAACTATTTTTCATATAATGGCATGACCTAGGGGTCATTCTTCCTATCATGTATTTTTTAGAAAATAAAATTCGGAAAAGGGCCTAGAAGTTTTATTTCGATTTTGGCCTCTAGAATGATTGAGCCGGCCCTGCAGTGGTATGTATGTTGTTCGGTCTGTATCGGTCCAGTTCATCACGGAATCAATATGGTATAAACGTTTGAGTGTTGAGCTCAGGTGGCGAATTGGGCTCACGGTTTATGGGAATGGACTCTTGTGGCATGGAGGATTTTGTGTTTGTGAATTGAGCCGTGGGGTCGGGTGGTGATGGAGAAAAGTGTGTGGATTTGTTTGACTCGGTGTGGTTGGCCTATGAATCTGGAATCCATAATCGACTAAATCTGCAATTATCTGAAAAATCGACTGCTAGTTCTAAATGAGACTTGGTGGGCTGTTGGGAAACCCACTATTGAAATGCTTCGGGCCCAAATAGGTTTAGTAAGTGGGCGTGTAAAAGTTGCAAAGCTTTGACCAAGTCCACGCCTATTATTGTAAATGGGATGTGCCGGTCCTATTTTTGCATGTTGTGAAGAATGTGTAACTGTGTATATATTCGAAAATAATACAATGTGATGCATCATGACAGGTCTTTTTGGAAATTTGGTATATTGTAGAAACGAGTCTTCGAATTATATAGGTTTCGATTAGATTATTGATATTAATCCGGTTTAATCGGATTGGAATTATTATATGTAAGTTTTCATATACATATATAGTTATTTACACCTCAATATGAATATAATACTTACAAATAATACAAAATTCAAACATTTAACCTTTAACACAACAAATCAAGTACATAAAAACTTCTGGTTTTGCCATCATCTGGGCCGATTTTGTTGGGCCGAATTTCACTAAAATGCTTCTGGACATATTAGGACAATTTTATCCAACTAGGTCCGATTTTATCCGACAAGGACTGATTTTGACTGCTTTGACCGATTTATCTGACTAGAACCGATTTTGACCGATTAGCGCCTAGAGCATGTGATTTGCCAAAATGAAGGTGCTTGGGTCCGCGTAGCACTTAGGAGCTGATCAATCGACCGCCAATGGCTGATTTTTACAACAATGAAGGTGAGTGCTGGGATGCTTTTGAAATCAAATTGATTCAAGCCGAAAGAAGGACTGGCTAGATGATTGAAACTAAAATTGGCTTTAATTAGTAGGATTATTTTTTTTTCGCTTTTCATACCATAATAAAATTCATGGTTTCTAGTTAACAATTTAATAAAAAGCTCACCTTAATATTTTTGAGTTGTTAGAAGATAATTGAGGGAAGATCAAAAATAATATCCCCTAAACAATATAATTAACAAGATTTCTACTTTTGCTTTGAGATGGAGTGGGTTAAATGCATAGTGTATTAGATGTTCGAAAGCTACTATGCAATGCATCGGGTACACGGAAGTCGACCAGTATCGATTCGATTTGTTATGATAAAAGTTTGTGAAAAAGTTTCATTACAAAATTTAAGAGATTATTACATTACAATCTTCAAGTAACAAATACTCTATAGTAGCAAAATTGAAGTGGTGTAAAAGTTATTTGCTACTTCAGCATTCAAAACGGAGAGAATGACTTTAGAATAATTTTTAATAGCGTAATTTCACTATTTATAAAAATACTTCAACGCGTATTCTTTTTCTTAGATTTGTATAATTCAAACGGGAAAACCGTATTTCAATAACCAACGCCATTTTAATGAGTATTGTTTCGGAATATAAGGGTGTTTGTGATACTTTATTTTTGTCTCCTTATAACTTATTAAAAAGTTAAAAAAGTGTTTAAGATTACTTAATGTGTGAGTGAAAAATTTTCATAAGTCACAAGGTTGTGACTTATAACTTATGGTCATTAAGAGGCTACCAAACAGCCCTTTAGTCAAACTAGTCAACGGTAAATATTTTTGAATCTCAATGTTTGCATCACCGGTCATTATATTTAATTAAGAGTTTACATTCCTATACATATTTTTTATCATCCAGTTAGAAAACAATGGAATGCCAAGGGATGGGTAACAAGGCATGTATATATGATGGTGAATTTAACTGTTTCCTTGTGGAAAACATATCGATTTAGGCTTAGAATATTTAGTAAGCAAGTGAGTTAGTTCTTTTGGAAAATAAGTTCTAAATGCTGGCTACGTATATGCTTTTTTAAAGACACTATTTCTTAAAACACTTCTTTTTGTAACGTGATATTGACCGGTCTACTTTAATATTTTGGTCGGTAAAAGTGGATTCACGGTTTATTAATTATTTGTAGCAAGAGAATTGACCACTTGTAGACTTTTTAGATATTTGCGGTCACAAAAAAAGGAACACATTTAATTAGTAAAATATCATTTTTAAACCTCGATTTAACATTTATATACTGTGTAAGAAAGAACATGGAGGGGTCTGATTTCCCATGTATGCCAGCTTAACAGACATTACTCTTCCTTTAATTCAATTTTGTGTCAAAGGAAGCTTCCTTTGAATGCAAATTGCAACGAACCCTCATTGCTCTTTTAAGGCTAAGAGCCTTTCCAATCAATTTCATATATTTTTTTCTATAATTTAGTTAAAAAAGTATAATTTTATAAATTTATCTATTATTTTTCAAAAATCTTTCACATTCTATTCCCTATTCATATCCATAATTTCTTTTTATTGTTTTTTCTCTTTTGTCGTGTTATATAATATATGGTGATTGGAAGATATTTGATATATTATATGGCATGGATTAAAAGTGAGACCATATATTTAGGTTTTTTACTTTAATTGTCGTATAACTCATCCATATAATAAGGAATGAATTGGAGAGGTGATTTTGATAGTTTTCTCAAAATTTACCCTATATTATACGTGTTTGACAACTTTAGAGAATAAACTGAGAATTCTCTAACACACACCTTCTAGATATAAAGGGAAGATCTTAGGTTCAAATCTCATTTGTGCCAAAATAGAGGTTCCAGGTTAGCTCAAGGGGTTTTCTCACCTGTAATGAGTTTTCTTTTATGGGGCAAATTAATGTACGAGCTTCCATTTGGAGATGACCGAACGTGCCAGCCTAACACCCCATGGTTCCGTACTCAAGGAATAATGGAGATGATGTGGGCTAGTGGCCCATCATTTATCCAAATTGCCGTTAAAAAACAAACAAGAATGTAAAGTCGATAAAAGGTCCTAAAGCTACATGTTTCCAAGCCTTAAAACACCATTGGGTGTATCACCTATTGAGTAGTGCTATTTACATGGTCTATGCCCGTTTTCTTTTTGTGTCCACGTTTATTTTGTGTTAACATGAGTCGAGGGCGGTAACATATGTTTAGAGATATATATGTCTTCCCTTAGCTAAGGGAAGACATGCGGAAGCTCACGGGCAAGGACACCACATTACGCGTGTCCATCTATAGCTGTTTGTGACAGCTTCGCTTCTTGGGAATGGATGAAAGTTTGGCCCATCAAGATTTTTACTCAAGAAAAGCCATGTGTGTGTATAAATAAAACTTGCACGTTATTGGTAACAATGTCGAATTAAACATAATATATATGTGCCTTTTTGCAGGAAAAAGTAGTTGAACTCACAGGATGCCCTCCCATTGGCAAGTTGCTTCTAAAATATCATACTCTAATTGACTTTGGGGAATTGCATTTTCAAGATCTTAAATGCACAAAACTGTATGTGGCAACAGAAGTACATTGCATCTTTTTCGTTGCAATAAATTTGGACTTAATTTAGCGAACACAAGTGTTTGCTTAAACAAAAAATTTTTAAAGGTCAAATTTAATTAAACGAGAAAAAGAAAACCTCAAGAGAGTAGCGAGAGGCCCAAAGTACAAGTAATCATAAAGCAAAAACATAAACGAAGAAACAAGCAAAACAAGACTAAAATGGGAAGTTGATCACGAAATTAAATTTGCTCCAAGACTCCCAATCTAATCTCGTCCTTTTGCTTCTGTTTGTTATCTAAAGGAACGAGAATGCCTTAACATTGTTCATTAACTTTATAATTTGCCTTAACATCATTCATTAACTTTATAATTGAGCATTTCTCGTGTGTGAATACTTTCCTGTTTCTCGCTTTCCAAATGAACCAAATAAGACAACCAATATTGCTTGAATCAACTCACCTTTCTTCCCCGTCACCTTGTGATGTTCCGGTAACTCCTTTTGCTTAAACAAATATAAAATTTATCTATAACTTTTTAGTTTACAAAGTATTATTTTCTTGACCTCTTTTATATTTAATCATGCTCTTAATATCACATTCATATCATGTTTGACAGCCATTTTAAGTTATATCAAAAAACAAACTTCCACCTGGCAATCTCCAATAGGTGGTTAATTAAAAAGAGGCCAATAGTGAGTTCATATTGGATTTTTTCTTAAACTAAAGCTTTTCTTAAAAATATGATCACAACTAATGCCATGTCCAGATTCTTTTCATATATAGTGTCTTCTTCAATACAAATGGCCATATGGTACGAGATTATAGGTGTGTAAGATGTTGACTCAGAGAATATCAGCGAATTTTCTGTAAAAAGAAACATATCGTCAGTAACATTGCCAATTTATGCAAAAGAGTATCATATTATCGCCATTCTCAATGGCGATTTCTACCAATCAAAAGGTCATCGCCATTAGTACGGCATTTGCTGCCACAGCCATTGGCAATATATACCTGACAAAAAGTTAAAGTGAGTTCTTAATGGCGATTGTCGTAATACTCTTATAATTATCGGGACCAAGAATAAGACTTGTCCTTCAAGTCCCGAATCAATAATCAAACACGAATTAAATGATTAACTCTCGTTTATATTAATCAGAAAACATAACTCAAAAAACTTATTACAATCCTCAAACCCTAACTCGGTTTGACTCTTGATAAACCATAGCTCAGTTACATCTCGTGTGTGTCTCTAGATGAACCCTAACTCGGTTGCATCTCACACTCCACAATCTATAATGTCTAACCATGACTTGGTTTATATAGACTAACATAAGTTGCTAGCCAAGACATTACCAATTATAATTACAATACAATTAGGAAACATAACGTAATTAGGAGACATAACCAACTATGACCGACTTATCATTATTGGTCCCTCAAGTTCATCGACGTGTGACTTGGAGTCCGAAATTACGTCCAACAGTCACCCCCCTAATTTCCGACTCAAAATAGGTGGTCTTTGATTTAAACTTGTCTTCTTTGACCTGATTCATTCGACACACAAATGTGACCTTTTCGGCTTTCACAACCATCTTGGTTCACATCATCTTGGTCTTCATCATATCTATCTTGACCTCCAGGAACTCCACTTAATCCATGACTGTGTTCTTTCGGCTCTTCCAAACTCGACTACCTCTGTGACCATGTACCCGACCATTCATTCAGCCGTATGAACTCGCATATCCACTCATCTGGCTACGATTCCGGTCATCTAATCGAGCGAACACCAATCTTCTTTAATCATCTCTTGTTCCCGAATCAAAACACGAACCACATCAGTCAATCAAAACCTTGATCAAAGCATAGCTTGTTCAACCCTTGTAAAAACAAACCTTGAATTGAATCGACTTATTCAACCCAAATAAAATAGCTAACAAGGGTGACTAAAGTGACTTGTTTAACCAAAAAAGAAAACTCAAACTGTTGAACCAAAAGAAAGAAAGTCAAACACGAATTCAACGACTAACTCTCGTTTATATTTATCAGAAAACATAACTCCAAAAACTTATTACAATCCTCAAACTCTAACTCGGTTTGACTCTTGATGAACCCTAACTAGGTGGCATCTAGATGAACCCTAACTCGGTTACATCTCATGTGTGTCTCTAGATGAACCCTAAATCGGTTGCATCTCACTCCACAATCTATAATGTCTAACCATGACATGGTTTATATAGACTAACATAACTTGTTAGCCAAGACATTACCAATTATAATTACAATACAAAACATAACGTAATTAGAAAGCATAACCCACTATGACCGACTTATCATTATTGGTCCCTCAAGTTCAACGACTTGTGACCTGGAGTCCGAAATTACATCCAATGGTCCTACCATAACTAATAGACGCGTAAACATTGGTCTTTCATAAAGCAATTGTGGACTGTAGACGATTTTTAAATGGATAATTCTTGTAATGCTCATATAATTATCTTTTCATATAAACAATTATTTGAGTTTGAATGTGTCTTAAATTAGTGTGAGTGTGTTTGGTGGGTATTTTGCCGTGAATTTGGGTTGGTGTGTGGCGTTTGGGTTTGCATAACTGAGTCGGAATTATATGTGTCATGTGTATACTAAATTTGGAGTGAAGTACATTCTTATTCATGTTTTGTTTCGTGTCGTGTGTCTCATTTCGTGGGGTGGGGGTATTATCTTATAAAGGTATTAAAAGATTACAAGCTGCAAGGTGAACATTGTCTAGGGCGAAGGAAACCAGAAGTGTTAAAAATCCAATCCTTACACAACAACGAACGCAAAGGCAACTGCTTTTACCCTTTGTATTTGATACGTGTCCGTGCAATTAATAAGGTAATGTCAAAAGGCAACCGACGATAGAGGCTACGGGAGAGAGATAAAAAGGCACCAGAGTAAAGTCGAGACAGGGGATATAAAAAGTAAATAAAAAATGCGGTGAGATTTTCACTAAAATGCTCATCTTAGTTTAGCGCTACCGGGATGGACCTTGGTAATCTTGTTATGGCTGCATATACTAATTGAGTCAAACCGAACATGGCACATGTTTAGAAAGTGGTTGTGAAGACTGCATGGCTGCTGAATGCAAATGCAAACTTTGTTTCTAATTCAAAGAC
Organism: Bidens hawaiensis; assembly: GCF_021521415.1. NCBI lineage: Eukaryota > Viridiplantae > Streptophyta > Magnoliopsida > Asterales > Asteraceae > Bidens > Bidens hawaiensis. Next base: position 63,972 of record NW_027496435.1, on the reverse strand, counting down.
TTTGGCAAGTGTACCGTCACTGGGCTCAAATAATTAATATTGATAGGTGAAATTCATGGTTTATTCCAAGATTGCATTATAAAGACAAATGCATTTGGGGCTGTACTATTCAGCTGATTGTGTTCGTGTATATGTGTTGATTAATAAAAGTTTATTTGCTTATTAAAAAAATAAAAGAAGTCTTAAATGAAAAGAAGTAAACTATATAGATTAATTATTTACTTAATGTGACATCATAAGCTCAATCGCCAATAGCAACGGCAACATGGTAGAAATTGACATTGGCAGTAGTAGCCATGTCAGAGAACGACCTTTTGATTGGTAGAAATCGCCATTGAGAATGGCGATATGTTACTTTTTTGCAGAAATTGTCAAATGCTGGTGGCGATATGTTTTCTTTTCCAAAAAATTCGCTGACATTCTCTGAGTTAACATCTTACACACCTATAATCCATACCAAATCGCCATTTGTATTGGAGAAGACACTATATGTTAAAAGAATCTGAACATTAGTTGTGATCATATTCTTGAGAAAAGCATTAGTTAAAAAAAAAAACTTTCATATTGGCCCCACAGTCCTTAGAAGTTAGAACATTGTCATTAAGGTTTCCAAAAAACGGACGCTCTTATATACCCCTACATAGGGTTGAGCAAGATAAGGGTCGGACCCTTGAAACCCGGTTACCTGACTCGCAAAACCCTTAATTAGACCCGGATATATAATATGGGTCGGGTAAAGGGTATTTAAATTTCACCGGGTAAAAGGGTTTTAAGGGTCCGACCCTTTTTCAAACTCTTGACCCGTTTACTAGTTTCTAGATAGATATACATGTATTTATACATCTTGGATCCCTTGTAAAGTTGTGTTTATTTAATGTTTCGAGTTCGTTTTAGTTCGTGTTTTGGTTTATCTTTTACTATTTAAGGTTTTGAGTCAAGTTTTATATATTTATCGTGTTTTAACTCTTTTGATGTCTTGCATGTTAAACTTAATTCTTTCTATCATTTCATGTGAAGTTTATGTTCGTTTTACTCGTCAGTGACTACATGATTAGTTCACTTAGAGTTTCGATTTGTTTTCATGTAGATGGTGGCTTTGGAGTCAAGGAAAAGAAGTTCTAGAAGTTTCTCATCATTACTTGGAGTTCAAGAAAGGGGCCTAACATGAATAAACAAGAAATAATTGCAAAAAACAAAAATTCCCCAAAACAGGGCGCCGCGCCGCGCCTAGGCAAATGCCCAGGATGCCTAGGCCGGGCGCCTATGCCTTCTGGTCAGCCAAAAATTGCAAGCCCAAGCCCATTCTCGCTTATATAAACATCTTCATTCCCTAGCCGATCCTAAGCTTATTTGCAGCCGAAATTGAGAGGGTTTCCAAGGGTTTGAAGGTGATTTGAAGCTAGGAACCAAGGAGGATCGAGAGAGCTTTCATCCGGGTGTTCGAGGATCAATCGCAAAGGGTTTTATCGCTCTAACTTCCGTTCCTTGTTCATTATTCTTGATGTCTTTCCTCTTTGTTTTTAAGACTTGTTTAGTATTGTTTTTAATAATGATTCTAGGCTAGACTTCATGTCTACCTAGGTTTGATGAACATGTTTAAGACTTGATTCTTGCTTTGGACAATTGTTTGATTATGGTTTTGTTAATTTAATAGTAAAAGACTTGATTTTTCTTTTATGATGCATATGAGTGTTTGTTATCTTGATTGATTGTTAATTATAGCTTCACATAGATCTTTAATCTTTTGATTATGTTATTTAGATTTAGGGTTTATGTTTAAATCATTACTTGGTGTTTTGATTATTGTGATTAAATGAGCCCATTAGATCATAGAAGCTTGTTGATAGTTGGTTAAGGTTTAAATGTTTTGTTAAATTCCAATAGCTGTAAGGTGAGGAGTTGTTCATGTGTCTTGGTCACTTGCATGCTAGGATAGTAGTGACATTATTCTTGCTTATTGTGTTGATCCATGTTCATGATGTCATGTTAGTTTATCAAGTTATCTAAGGTTTAGTGTTTCGTAAGATTGCTTGCTTTAGATACTATTAATTAACCCTAATTGATGACTTTGCAGAAATCAATTCAACTGATTGCTTGATAATCTAATAATTGTTCTTTGGGATTTCATTTGATTCAGTCAAAGGTCCTTAGGGTTTTGTTAGATGAATATGTTTAGAAATCAGTTTCCATAATTATGTTATTTGTTCTTTGCTTGATGATTGTTGATGCATGGGATTCTTACCTAGGTAGATTCCGTCTCTGATTGGTTTCGATCTCGTGATTGGTTGCTTGTTTCTTGTTTACTTGCTTATTTGTTTTCTTAGTTTAATATTAGTTTAAAATCCCCCTTAAAACATTAATAAAAAATAGTCGTGTCGTAAGTCGAGTCTAATTAGTTAATTAACGTAATTTATAGAGTCCCGTGGGTTCAATATTCCGGACTTACTTAGCTTAGTACAATTGACCGGTTCACTTGACGGTGTTTTGTTTAGTTGAGTCTTAGGTCTTGTTTTTATTACTTGTTTAATTTAGTTAATATTTATTGACTGTTTTTAGCACATCAGGGCGCTATGGAGAGGGGGACGCTTCCCACGTAGCGCTAGTGAGGGAGGGAGAGTGGAAGGTGATTAGTGACTTGTTTATTATTATTATTATTATTATTATTGTTTTGATAAATAATAATACTAAAATATAATGAGATAATGATTTGAAAAAACTCTTTCCACTACACTCATTTTAATTATAAAACCCTATGATGACATGACGATACATAGCAGATAACACCCCCCCCCCCCCCCTCTTTCTTCGGGCCATCCACTACAATGGTCTAGCGAATATGATGACTAGTTATTTGACATTGATTGATGCATGGTAGTGTTGTGATGTTGAAAATAGTAATTGTAATTATGATGATAGCAATAGTAGTGATCCAGCCACTGATGTAGGTAATATTTATGTTGATAGCAATGGTGGTGGCTGCTAAAAGGATTAATGGTTAATAGCTAGGTAATACATTTTTAAAACACACCATCCCGTCCTATAATTACACAATATGGACAGCTAAGTGCCTTAATCTTATTACACAATATGGACAGCTAAGTGCCTTAATCTTATAAAATCATCACTATAAACCTGTTATATATGTGACAAAAACATGTATAATTTGGTACACCTCACAAATCAACAAAAAAGAATGTAGTTTGAACAACCGTCCATACAAGAAAAACATAACGGACAAGCCAAAACTAGCATGTTAATGGTCTCGTTTTGGTCTAGAATTAATGTCTTCATAGAATCACCTTCTACTATTAAAAGTGTATTGGTTAATAGGTATTTACTAATTGTAGGAAGATATGCTCAAAGAAACAATGGTGGAGATGCATGAGAAAAAGAAAACATGTTGAATGGTAGATAGCATCAACCAAACCAGTTGCGAAAGTAGATATAAAACACATAGTGTTACTCAAATCGAATAACTAGTACTAGAAAAACAGGTATTATTTTTCGGATAATATATGTCACTCGTACGTTTTGTATGACAATGATTATTGTATTGTATCTTCTCTCTTTCTCTCTCTCTATATATATATATATGTGTGTGTGTGTGTGTAATTATAAAAATCTAACTAGGTACCTAACATGTATAAACATGTATTTTATCAGTTTAGACACGAAAATTAACAGGTAAATTTTGTTTTGCATGTTTAGTACACGAAACTTGTTAAGGTCTTACATGTTACCTGTTAAATTCGGGTATGTGCGTGTCGTGTATTCGTGTCTTGTGTATAAATTGTCATCCATACGAATTTCCTTAGCACGGTCGTGCACATCATAAAAGAATCGTATCTTTGTCATGAACACCATCTTTTCATCATTCTTTGTTGGGCGGACATCTGGACCTGTAAATTCGCAAACAATTCAAATATTTACCAAATACAACAAATTTTTATGGAGTTTTAAATAAATATTGGATTAATTTGATGCTAAAAGATGTACACTTTATATTACATCATTGACCCGTGTACGTTGTGCACTTGTAGTTGCCATCACTCCATTAACGATGCACTTTTTACAGTTATAGTCATATAGAAAATATAACCAAACAAAATATCATTGAACCGAAAAAAGTACGTTAAACTTAATTAAAAATACATAATTAAAATACATCTATCTAAAGTTGTTTTCTACGTATTATCAATTTTTTTTAAATCTAACCAATACATATTCTATTTGGCATTTATAAACAAGTATTTCTCAATGAAACAAATACAACCATTGTTTAAATTTTCATTACCCATCCGATTACGCAAATCAGACTTTTTCACGGGGGACGGCGGACCCCCTACCTATAATGTAGGTCAGCCAGACAATGAGTATCGACAAGTTACTGAACCTTAGAGCATCCACAATGGGATGTAAAACCCAAAGTTTGGATGATGTGGATGGCTTCAAACAAGAGAGATACCAACTTTTCTTGTTGTGGGCTACAAGTTTGCTTCACAATTTGACTATAAACTTCATCCAAACATCATAGGTGGCAAAAATTGGGGGACCACTCTCTCAACCACACACACATATAACATGTATATATTATTATTATTATTATTATTATTATTTTAATATTATGTGATGAGTTTGTGAAGGTTTGTTATTGTAGAATTAAGTGAGGTTTTTAAAAAAAGTTTGAAATCTGATGTGGCACTGATGTGACGGTTTGTAGAGGTTTGTTGTTGTAGATGCTCTTAGAGCATCCACAACAACAAACTAATATAAATCGCCACATCATATTTCAAACTTTTATCAAAAACCTCACTTTCTTTCACAACAACAAACTTTCACAAACTCTATTAAAAAAATATTAAATATATATGTATGTGTGTAATATTATATAATATGGGTGTATGAGAAAGAGGGGGCCCATATTATAAGTTTGCAGCAAGTTTACTTAAACAAACCTGCGACAAACATTCATGCTCCACATTGGTTGAGTTGGGTTCCTTTCATGTTTGTAGGTTGACACGTAGATTTGGACCTTGGGGAATGGAGCCCCTTGTGTAGCTAGCAACAGGTTACTCATCGTCGGTAGTAACAAGTTACTGATCAGTATATGGTGTTTCTACCAAATGATATCTCTAAAGCCATTATAAGTTTATAACCAGCTGTTAGTTGTCAGCCGGAACATTGCGATGGTTAAACCCCTATCAAGAAACTATTTGGTCTGATTTTAACAACGAATTCACATGACGTTTGATTGAAACACATGCAAACCCTATGATACCTGCTTGTTCATCCGAACGATGCGTTTGATGATCCACATACTCGTGTTTTGGTGGCATGGTTTGGTCCGCGTGGGATACTATCATACTAATCCTCCGTTTACTAATTGTAGTTACAAATATATACCTAAACAAAGATAGTGAATATGCCAGAGATTCAGAGAACAAAAATGCACTGAGACAGCATGTTGAATATTAGATAACACTAAGACAACATGCTAAATATATTAGGTAACATATATGCATGTTGATAGACACTTCAACTTTATCCACCTCTGAACAATCTCCTAGAATGCATCTAGCATGCATGTTTTTTACTTATGAAGCAGCATGGTTTTAGTCGTATGTTTGCATATGATATCTTATTTGCTATTATGTTTTGGATATTCTCTTTAGTTTCAAGTGCCGAAGGATTTCAAGCTTGTTTGCCCTCCACAAAAGTGGTAGTGGTAGTGGTTCAAATCTTTGCACGTGCATGAAGGTAAGGTAGAATTTTAATTAAGTGTTAACAAAATTCAAAAGAAAAACAGACTTGAAGTCATTTAAATCGAACTCAAACCCATGAACTTAATCCATGCTAGGCTTGTATATATCTTACTTTCAGTATGTGTCATCTTGAAAAAACACACCCTTTATCTTTTCAGAAATATCTACGTTCAAAAAAAAAACTCCATAACGACGTATTTTCTTGTAGTACATTGTTCAAATAATCTATTATTTGGGTGTAGATATAATATATTTAAAATTAAAAGATAAATGTATATATCTTTTTTGAGACTTCGCTTGTAACGGCATGTTAATTTACCACTTCATGATTTTTTTTTAATGGCGAATTAATTTCTTTTTAATTATTGTCGTCTCTGTAGTACTTGAACCCAAAACCTACCCAAAAACCTTCTAATCCTATGTGTTATTAAATGCTATGGTTTTGCAGTAAACTAACACCCAATTGATAGTACTACGTGCTTTGATTTTCATTAATATTAGGATGTAATTCTAAAATTGTTAATTTGAAAGTGGTAGGTAAGACTTCTGTACGTGTAGGCTTTCATGACATTACTTTCATACAGTTATTATCACATTTATTAATTTGAAAATTAAGTAGTCTGTTAGAGTAAAACCTTTGCATTATTGGTTAAGGATGTAGTACAAAATATTTCAAAACATCAATTATATTTGTCTACTTAATAAATGATATTTATTAAATACTGATTATTACTTAATTTTCTTGGAAACTTATCTATATTTTCTTTTTCTCATGAAATTACCTTTAACCTTATTTTTGTTCAAATGTAGATTAGTTATATTTGTTTTAATTTGTAATGATGTATCTAGGTATACATGAGTGTTACACATATTGTTACTTTGTTTATTTAGATTATATTGCACGGAGAGATACTTTCTAGTTACTTTATCCAGAGTGTTAAATTGGTTTTCTTAGCTTGTTGGTTCAGACAGTGGACATTTGGGATTGGAACAAATGGGCGCGAAAAGGGAAACTGGTACATGGACTCTCGAGGATTGAGCCAGACTCGAGGCCGAGTCTTTTTCTAACTGGAGGTACAATGTATGCGCATCCATAGGCCTCCATATGTGGTGTGTTCTTTCAATGGGCCATTTGATCTGGGTATTAAGTTAGGAGGCGAGTTGAGCCAGAGGAAGCAAGGCTGGCTCATGGAGTAGCGATATGAGTTGGTGGAAGGATCGAGATGGAGATGGAAGCTAAAGATAAAGATTTAATTATATTTCTTTTTTTTCATTTCTTTCATTTGAAGCAGCCTCTTTATCCCTATGGGATAGAGGTAAGGCTGTCTACATCTTACCCTCCTCATACCCTACCATATCTTTGTTATTGATGAGATATACACTAAGTACGATAATGATGATTATTGTTTTATGTTTATCATGTTTCATAGTTTGACTTTTGAATTGTTTGGTATAAGTAAGGGATACGGTTTGGTTAGTTAGATAGTTTATTTTTTGATAATTTTTAATGCTTTCCAACTTAATCATTCGACTTAAATATTTCAATCAAATCATTTTCTTGTTTAAGCCATCTAACACGCTAGGGCATGCGCATCAAAATTAATGTAAGATGAAGTGATAACGAGGAAATTTTAGGAATGGTTATTTGAGAAACATATATAGTGAATGATGAGTGCGTTGCTACGTGTTCGGTGACATTACATGTCCTTTAGCAAATGATGAGTCATGCATTGCTGATGGTCTAAGCGGTGACTTTTAATGTGAACCGATTTTATAAAGTATTCTGGATATGTTTAGATGGTTAGCTATGATGTAAATACATTTAATTTCATATATCGATATATGATACTTGTGATTATTTTGTTAATACCTCATATCCTAGACATGTATATATAAAGGATCAGGATCAAAAGATAACTTTTTTGAAATTGAGAACTATGAGAAGCATTTTATACCACAAAAAACCAAAAAATAAAAAAAATCATAAAATAATAAAAAACACAAAAATCAAAAAAGTATAAAACCAAAATTCTTATTTTATCATCCCGGTTTCATTAAAAAAACTCGGTTTAGCTAAATTATATACACATATGTATAATATATACATATATGTACACTTACATGTTTTTTTGTACACATGTGTATAATTTAAGATAAATGATACTGTAAATATGTGTATATTACGTAACTAAAGATTATATAAAATTATACATATGTGTATAATACGACGTTTTTTTTTGTTTTTTTTTTGTTTTTTTATTGAAACCGGAATGAAATATAAGAATTTCGGTTTTTTAGTTTTTTAAAATTTTTATTATTTTTTGTTTTATGATTTTTTTAAATATTTTTTTTAAATGTGTTTTTAGTGGTCCAGAATGGTTCTCAAAGTTCTCAATTTGCAAAGGGTTCTCTTAGGATCCGTACCCTATATATATATATATATATATATATATATTTCATTCCGGTTTCATTAAAAAAAATAAAAATAATAATAAAAAAATAAAAAAAATCGTATTTATAATTTTATATAATTTTTAGTTACGTAATATACACATATGTACAGTATCATTTATCTTAAATTATACACATGTGTACAAAAAAACATGTAAATGTACATATATGTATATATTATACATATGTGTATATAATTTAGCTAAATCGTGTTTTTTTAAACCGGGATGATAAAATAAGAATTTTGGTTTTTTTACTTTTTTGATTTTTGTGTTTTTTTTTATTTTATGATTTTTTTTATTTTTAAGTTTTCTGTGACATAGTTCTCAATTTCAAAAAAGTTCTCTCATGATCCTAATATATATATATATATATATATATATATATATATATAATCCCTAGTCCAATTTCTATATCACATTTGGGAATTGATCAATTATGAACTTGAGAACACAGTGTTAGGGTATGTTTGGTATTGGGTAATGAAATGAACGGGTGAATGGAATGGACGATGGAATGGAATGAACGATGGAATGAAAAGGACCATTACCATTTTATTGTTTTGTTTGGTTACTCTATTGAAATGGAATACAATTCATGAAAATGACAAAAATGCCCATGCTTCAAATTTTATTAATTTTTACATTTACATAATTATTCTGTTGAAATTTATAATATGAAAAATAAAATATTTTTAACTCATAAATTTCAAAATCTCCAAAAAAATCCGAATGTAGCTAATTTCTTTTATGTTATTTTTTGCCTTTTAATATAATACACAGCTCCAACGTTATCAAAACATAAGCATTCATCGTAATTTAGATTATAAATTATTGGGTCAAGTTATTCTATAAAGGAGAATAAAAATGAGAAGGATAAGAAGCCATAATTAATTAACATATGTCAAGTATGGACCAAAGAAAAAAGGGTATATAGGTAATTGTACACATTTTATCTCTCCACATGCAAGACACATGTTAATACCCCTATCATTTCATAACATTTATAACTTTTTCATATGATATTTTTTTAAAAAAAATTCACCATAATAACAAGCGTTGTTTTACCTTTAATATGAGTATAATTTTGTTATATAAGAATAAAAAATAATTTACGTCATTGTGTTATTGTGTCATATAAGATCATTTGTGTGAGTGTATAACACAATGGAAACAGAGTCTGGTAAATATAACACAATGGAGACAGAGTCTGAAACAACATTATTGTGTCATTATACAGTTAGACTATTGTGTTATTGTGCATAAGATGAGTCATGTGAATATGACACAATAGAAACAGAGTCTGGTAAATATAACACAATGGATACAGAGTCTGGTAAATATAACACAATGAAAACACAGTCAGGTAACTATAACACAATAAAAACAGAGTCTGGTAAATATAACACAATGGAGACATGGTGTGGTAAATATAACACAATGGAGACAGAGTCTGAAACCAAAATTATTAACATTATTGTGTCATTGTGCAATTAGACTATTGTGTTGTTGTGTATAAGATGAGTCATGTGAATATAACACAATGGAAACAGGGTCTGGTAAATATAACATAATGGAAACATAGTCTGGTAAATATAACACAATGGAAACAGAGTCTGGTAAATATAACACAATGAAAACAACGTCTGGTAAATATAACACAATGGAAACAGAGTCTGGTAAATATAACACAATGGAAACAGCGTCTGGTAAATATAACACAATGGAAATAGAGTCTGGTAAATATAACACAATGGAAACAATATATTACACAATGAACAACAAAAAAACACAATTTAAAAAACCCATTAATTTTTTTTTTATTTTTATATAACAATATGATACTCATATTAAAGATAAAAAACGCTTATTATTATGGTGAATTTTTTTTTAAAAATAATGTCGTTTGAAAAAGGTATGGACATTTTAAAATGATGGGGGAATTGACATGTGCCTTGCATGTGGATAAAGGAAGTCAATAAATGTGGTTTATTACCTTCATGCCCTTTTCATCAATTTTTATTTATTAAATTAATCTCATCCATTCAAATTTAGGATCAATGGACTAGATTTATTCTCACCCTTCTCATTTTTGTATCTTTTGTATTTTAACTTTACCCTAAATTATTAGATAATTAATACAAATAAATATACGGGTAACATATAAAATCAATAAACAAATATAACTTTTGTTTCTTTAATTTCATGACTTTAATCGGTAATCAAATATAAGCGTTTTGAATCATTTTAATAATTAATCGTATTAGTATTGGTAAAGGGACAAAATAGTGAAAATATATTAAAGAGGAGGGAATCAAAAAATAACAGGAGGGTAAGGAAGGAATGGATTTAATAGATTTACAAGGAAAGTGATTCACTTAACTAATAGTTAATTTTATTCCATTATTCAACCAAATATACATTTTTTTATTACCTTTGAATGAGTTATTCGGTTATTCCATTCCCTCACCCATTACCTCATACCAAACACTACCTTAATGTTTACACATTGCAGGAAATAATATATATAATACTCTTAAGTCACACACCTAAGTATTGTCAGCTGTGAACTAATAAAACGAAAATTATAAAATCACTTTCAAACTTAATTTTTTTTATTAATTTGCATCTTTAAAAAAAATTAAATAAATAAAAACTGATTTGATTGAATTGACTTGTTCAATCTCAATGATTTTTTTTTGATGATACACAACACTAAATCACGACTTCTTTTCAGTTCCAATAAATGGATCCAATTATAATAAAGAGGCAGGTAAGCGGGCAACAAGCTGCGCCGCCACCCCTTTTGAATGGCAAAACCGATCCTACTGAAAATAAAATTATCGTTCTTTGGCGTCGTTGAGTTACTGTGCACGACCCGCTGAACTCTTTTTAAAAACGTAGCAGCATCGGGAGCAAGAGACCCAAATGTATCAAAAGCAAAAGGAATGAAGGCGTGTTGATTCTCCACACACGCCTTCTCGTGCTTAGCAATTTTTCCTGCTTCTGCCTTTAACACGGCCTGCCTAGCAACAAACCCGGTGTCTGTAACACCCCGACCAAAGGCGGATTATACATCGGGGCGCCACATATTGTTTCATTACTCGTGACACTATTGGGTGTCAATATTTAATAAATACATTCATTCGCGCACGCGCAAAGTAAACACAAGATAACATAAAGCAACATAATTCAATATATTATAAGGCAAAATATTCGAACAGCAATAACTTGTCTTGATACATTTTAATCTAGGTCCAAAAGTAAAAACGTCATACATGTCCACAAGCTCCAAATGTAGCTACAGCAAACCTGAACATGTGTTAAAATAAAACGTCAAACACTTGCGTGTTGGTGAGAAATCAAGTTTAATACAATACATAGATAACAATAAATCTGCGCGCAACACGTGTATGTCTGGTGTTTAACAAGGGTGTAATCAGATTGTGATCAAGCCTAAATAGATCATAGCTCATAGTTCATAGTTCAATCCGTGCTCCCAATTGAGCACAAAAACAAGAAAACATCTGTGCAAGTGTAAACAAAGAAAACCGTAAACGATAGGTCTCCCGTGTTCATCTAATGGATCCATGAAAACTTCGGAATAGGCCGAACAAAGCGGTTAATGATACACACATACAAATAAACAGCCAAGTAAACGTCCTCAACACATGGGATACTGCGCGACTAAAGTTCATAAACAAGTTTAAGACTCTAAGTTTGTACGAACACATGAACATCCCAAAACATTAAAAATAAAAAGGGATTAGGTACGAGATTACTCACTTGATAAACGGTGCGGTGTAAGATAAAGCAAGAACCAACTTTAAACAAGCACAAGTTAACCTATAATTAAGATTATTGTTTTAATGATTGGTTTTAAGTCTTGATTACAAGTTAGCATAATTAATAAGTAAATTATTATATATAATATATATTATATATTACCGAAAATCTGGGCAGAAGAGAGGAGAAAACGGAGGCAAGAGAGGAGGCGGCAGAAGGACAATCGGCAGAGAGCAAAGGAAGAGAAAGATAATAAGTGTTTGTGTGTGTAGTGTTAAGAAAAATAACATTATTATTTATAGAGAAACCCTAGGGAACACAATCCCTAGAAAAAGGGGAAAAGATCTCAAAAAGCAAAAGATTCCAAAAGCAAAAGATATCAAAAGATATGGCAGCTGCAGGGGGCAAGATAAAGCTGACAGGGAACAGTAACAGGCATGGGCGGGTCAGATAAAGGTACTGGTCAAGCATGGAAAAAGCAGATCTCAAAAGATAATGTCAGTCACTTTTTCTGTCAACCAATGGGGTTGGTGCGCATGCTGCGCCAAAAGTGGCTTTTCAGACATAAGATAGGTCAGGTCAACAGCACAGAAGATAAGACATCACAAAAGTAAACGGCTAGATAAAACAGAAGAAAAGATACAAGTCTAGCGCGAGAAAGCTAAGGCGCGCCGCGGGAAGAATCACATTTCTTAGCGCGCCGCGGGAGGAACTACAATTCCTAGCGCGCCGCGGGAAGAACTATAATTCTTCGCGCGTCGTGGGATGAACTACGATTCTTAGCGCGTCGCGGGAAGAACTACCGTTCTTAGCGCGCTGCGAGAAGAATTACAAATCCTTAGCGCGTCGCGGGAAGAACTACCGTTCTTAGCGCGCTGCGAGAAGAATTACAATTCTTAGCGTGCCGCGAGAAGAGTTCGTCTCGCGTATCGCTGGAACAGATGGTCTTCACGCATGCTTCCTTGTAAGGAGTCTGGCGCGTGGAGCTGCGCAGACAACCTTAGGCGGGAAGAACCAAAGGACAAGCAAAGAGTTAGAAGAAAAAAAGGGGGAAACAAGGCTTAAGGGCGGGACGGCGACAAGAGGGAAAAGAAGGCGGAAAGAGAGAAGAATAGGGACGGGACGGCGGAAAGAAAGAGAGGGAAGGAGGCGGGAAGGAAAATATATATTATTATTAAAAGTAAAATATAAGTATAAATAAATATTAATCATAAAAGAAAGAGATCGGGTCAGAAAAACGGGTACCTGGGTCGGGTCGGATCGGGCAGATGTCACAGTCTCCCCTACTTTAAGAAATTTCGCCCCGAAATTTATCTCGAAGTAGGTTGCGCAGAGAACAGGTGCGGGTACTTGATCTTCATTTGATCTTCCCTTTCCCATGTAAACTCGGCTCCGCGCTTGGACTCCCAGCGAACTTTCACGATAGGGATGCAACTGCGCTTGGTTTGCTTAACCTCGCGATCCAAAATTTCAACAGGCTTCTCGACGAAATGCATAGATTCGTCAACTTGAACTTCATCAAGTGAAATGTGAAGGTTCTCGTCAGCTAAACACTTCTTGAGATTGGATACATGGAACGTTGGATGCACATTACTGAGCGCGGGCGGCAGGTCAAGTCTGTAGGCAACTTTTCCTACACGCGCGAGAATCTTAAATGGTCCAACATATCGAGGAGCAAGCTTACCTTTCTTCCCAAAGCGGACAACACCTTTCCAAGGCGACACTTTGAGGAGAACAAGATCACCAACTTGAAATTCGAGAGGCTTTCGCCTGCGATCTGCGTAACTCTTCTGTCGGCTTCTGGCAGTCAGCAGATGATCACGGATCTTGGCGATTTTATCGGTTGTCTCTTGAACAAGTTCGGGTCCTGTGATTTGAGTTTCACCCACTTCGCTCCAACAAATCGGGGAGCGGCACTTACGACCGTAAAGTGCTTCAAATGGGGCCATACCAATACTGGAATGATAGCTGTTATTATAAGAGAACTCGATCAAAGGCAGGTGTGAATCCCAATTTCCTCCAAAATCAAGAACACAAGATCGGAGCATATCCTCAAGAGTTTGAATAGTTCGCTCAGACTGACCGTCAGTCTGAGGATGATATGCCGTACTCATGTCCAAGCGAGTTCCTAGCGCAGATTGGAGAGATTTCCAAAAGCGAGATATAAAACGGCCATCGCGATCGGATATGATGCTCAAAGGAGTACCATGGCGGCAGACAATTTCCTTGACATAAAGCTGCGCGAGATGCTCAACACGGTAGTTTTCACGAATGGGCAGGAAGTGAGCAGACTTAGTCAAACGATCCACTATTACCCAAATGCTATCATGTTTGCTTGCTGTCAAAGGTAACTTGGTAATGAAGTCCATCGCTACACATTCCCATTTCCACGTAGGAATTTCTGGTTGTTCGAGCAAACCAGATGGGCGTTGGTGTTCAGCTTTTACCTTAGAACAAGTCAGGCATTTAGCTATGAACACAGCAATATCCTTTTTCATGCCGGGCCACCAATAAGTAATGCGCAAATCCTTGTACATCTTATCAGCGCCGGGATGAATAGAATACCGAGATTTATGCGCCTCACTTAGGATATCAGCGCGAAGATTCTCATCAAAGGGAATCCAGATGCGATTAAGATAGCAGAGAATTCCACTCAGATTGGGCACAAAATGCGCTTCCGCGCCACACGCTAACTCGGCGCGAAGGTTACCATTACTGATGGATGCGCGCTGCGCGTCACGAATACGCGATTCAAGGTTGCTTTGAATCGGCGCGAAGTGAAGCTGCGTGCGCGGCAAGATACAGTTAAGCTGGCAGGGTTTTCGGCTGAGCGCATCGGCTACCACATTAGCCTTACCAGGATGATACCGGATCTCACAATCGTAATCGCTGATGAGTTCGTTCCATCGGCGTTGCCTCATGTTAAGTTCCTTTTGATCAAAAATATGCTGAAGGCTTTTATGGTCAGTGTAAAGGATACACTTAGTACCATAAAGGTAGTGTCTCCAGATCTTCAAGGCAAAAACAACTGCACCAAGTTCGAGATCGTGAGTTGTATAATTCTTTTCATGAACCTTGAGTTGCCTTGATGCGTAAGCGATAACCTTGCCTCGTTGCATAAGAACACAACCGAGACCTTGGTTGGAGGCATCGCAGTACACGACAAAATCATCATTACCTTCAGGTAGCGCAAGAACAGGAGCTTCACACAACAAACGCTTGAGCGTTAGAAAGGCTTCTTCTTCCTTCGAGCCCCAAATATACGGTTTACCTTTGTGCGTTAAAGCTGTTAAAGGCAAAGCGATCTTCGAGAAGTTCGAAATGAAGCGCCGGTAATAACCAGCTAAGCCCAGAAAGGAACGGATCTCAGAAGGAGTGGTCGGCGTAATCCAGTTCTTGATTGCTTCAATCTTGGATGGGTGGACATGGATACCCATCTTGTTTACAACATGGCCAAGAAACTGTACTTCATTAGACCAGAATTCACACTTGGAGAGCTTGGCAAAGAGCTGCTCGGTTTGAAGCTTTTGCAATACCAATCGGAGATGTTGCTCATGCTCAGCCTTGGTCTTAGAATAAATCAGAACGTCATCGATAAACACAATCACGAATTTATCCAAGAAAGGCCTACACACCCGATTCATTAGATCCATGAAAACGGCGGGTGCGTTGGTTAAACCGAAGGACATGACCAAGAATTCAAAGTGGCCATAACGAGTTCGAAAAGCAGTCTTCGGAACATCTTCATCGCGGATGCGCAACTGGTGATAGCCAGAGCGGAGATCAATCTTGGAAAAACAAGAGGCACCTTGGAGTTGATCAAAGAGGTCGTCAATACGCGGTAAGGGATACCGGTTTTTAATGGTGAGTTTGTTTAACTCGCGGTAATCAATACACATGCGAAACGATCCATCTTTCTTTTTAACGAACAACACCGGAGCACCCCAGGGCGAAGAGCTAGGGCGAATGAATCCTTTAGCAGTCAACTCTTGAAGTTGGCTTGCCAATTCTTGCATCTCAGCGGGCGCAAGACAGTAAGGAGATTTAGCTACGGGGGAAGCACCAGGGACAAGATCAATACGGAACTCGACTTCACGAGCGGGAGGGATACCAGGAAGATCATCAGGAAAAACTTCAGGGAAATCACGCACAACAGGGATATCGCGAAGCTTCTTCTCTTCAGCAGGTTTAACCACATGGGCTAGAAATGCAATGCACTTCTTCCGCATGAGTCTTTGGGCTTCGGCGCAAGACATAAGCTTAAGACCACTGGAGGGTTTTTCGCCGTAGATGTGAAGATCACCATTTTCTCGAGGTATGCGAATCAACTTCTTGGCGCAAATAACTTCGGCGCGATTCTTCGAGAGCCAGTCCATACCAATAATAACATCAAAACTTCCAAGAGGCATGGGGATGAGGTCGATCAGAAAATCGTTTTCGTTTAGGTTAAGCGTGCAATCCTTAATCACTGAGTTAATTAAAACAGTTTCGCCATTAGCCAATTCAACTGAAAAATTTTCTTTTAAATCGTTGCGCGGTCGCGCAAGCTTTTGCTCAAACGCGCGAGAAATAAAACTTCGATCGGCGCCAGTATCAAAAAGTACAGAAGCATAAAATCCGTTAAGCAAAAATGTACCATTAACTACGTCATTATTCGCTTGCGCTTGGTGCGCGGTTATGTTAAAAGCTTGGCCACGTGTCACTTGGTTCGAAATCTGGTTCACCGGATTCGCTTGCGTAATCTGAACTTGTAGTCTGGGGCACGCGTTCCGGAAATGACTGGGATCACCGCAGTTATAGCACGACCTGGGTCGTGGGTTTTGGTAGGCTGGTTGTGGGTTCTGCGGGTAGACTGGTGGTGTTGGCGCAATTGGGTTGGCGGGAGGGACTCTACAGTATTCGGCAGAGTGGCCAACGCGGCCACAACGGTTACATTGTCGACACGGGGTTTGGGTTGGGTGGTGAAGTCTACAGGTTGGGCAAAAGGGTTGATTTCCTGTGTAAGGTTTCTTAGGTGGCGGGGCGGGGAGTGCTGGATTGGTTAAGGCATAGTTGTGGACTACAGGAGATGTTGGGTAGGTTGACAGTGGGTTAGGCGCGTAAACTGGAGGTTGGTAGATGGGTTGCTGGACAATGGGCGGGTTGGTAAGCGCATAGGCCTTGCGCCTGCGCTTGAGGTTGCTACGGTTTGAGGGTTCTGGTTTGGTTTCTGTTGGTTCAGGGACAGTCTTGGTGGGTTTGGTCTTCTCAGTTCCCCGCAGGAACAGGGTTCCTGCTCTGACATGGTTGTCGCTGAGCACAGCGGCCAACTCGATGGCGTCAGAGAGGGTTGCTGGGTTTCTGGCCCATACAGAATCTTGAATTTCCATGGGGAGACCCCCAAGGAATTTCTCAATGGCTCGGCGGGAAGGGGTGACAAGGTGAGGGACAAGCAGGCTTAGTTCATGGAAGCGCGTCGCGTACTCGCGCGCTTCTCCACTGTACTGCTTAAGATTCCAAAATTCTTCCTCCAGGCGTTTAACTTCGTTGGGAGAGCAGAATTCTCGCGTCAGAATTTCTTTGAATTCCTCCCAGGGCATGTTAGAAGCAGTTTCTGCGCCACGCGCATGAGCTACTCCATTCCACCATGTAAGCGCTCTGGATTCCAGGACACTGGAAGCATACAGGGTTCGCCTGTCTGAGGGGCATTGGGTGTGGAGGAAAGTGTTTTCAATTTTCTCAAACCACTGGAGCATCACGGTGGCTCCTTCAAGGCCTGTGAACCTTGGAGGGTTACCCGCATTGAAGGATTTAATGTTGTAACCGGGGGTGTTGGTATTGTTTTGGCTCAAAGCTTGGGCTATTGCGGTGGCCATTTCCTGGGAACGTTGCTGCGATCGTCTGCGCGAGGCTTCTTTCTTCTTGAGATGGCGACGAGATAGCGGAGGCATTCTATAAAAATTTTAATTTTAGTTAATATCTTGGTTTTATCGCAAAGTATAACCTTATAAAGCTTGGTTTCACGGAGTCAGTTACTGTCAAAAGTTAAAGTAAAATAAATGACCCTAAATGCAGACTTAATAAAGGTAACAAATTCGAATCAAGGATCGACAATTCATGTATCACCATGACTTTCTGAATTCCCAATTTAATATATACGAGCAACGAGTATTGGAGATTGACGATTCATGTATCACCATGACTTTTCAATCCTCAATATAAAATATACAAGAAAATGAGTATTGGAGGTTGACAATTCATGTATCACCATGACTTTTCAAGTCTCCAACCTCAGAACATAATCGTAAATGGAAATTGAAAATCAACTATTCATGTATCACCATGACTTTTCGAATTTTTAAATCCAACAAACGAACATGTAAGTAAAACCAATAAAAATCGAAATTCAACAAAAATCGAAATATCGCGAAATAAAACATAAAATCATATACTGCGCAAGCGCGAGCATATTCATAAATAACGAGTAATTAACAATAAGCTCGCAAACATGAGATTTCTCTCATGCGCGAGAAGGGACTCTTAGGTATTCTAGGCCGTTACGTCTAACCACCTATCCTAAAGTCAACGAGCTCTGATACCAATCTGTAACACCCCGATCAAAGGCGGATTATACATCGGGGCGCCACATATTGTTTCATTACTCGTGACACTATTGGGTGTCAATATTTAATAAATACATTCATTCGCGCACGCGCAAAGTAAACACAAGATAACATAAAGCAACATAATTCAATATATTATAAGGCAAAATATTCGAACAGCAATAACTTGTCTTGATACATTTTAATCTAGGTCCAAAAGTAAAAACGTCCTACATGTCCACAAGCTCCAAATGTAGCTACAGCAAACCTGAACATGTGTTAAAATAAAACGTCAAACACTTGCGTGTTGGTGAGAAATCAAGTTTAATACAATACATAGATAACAATAAATCTGCGCGCAACACGTGTATGTCTGGTGTTTAACAAGGGTGTAATCAGATTGTGATCAAGCCTAAATAGATCATAGCTCATAGTTCATAGTTCAATCCGTGCTCCCAATTGAGCACAAAAACAAGAAAACATCTGTGCAAGTGTAAACAAAGAAAACCGTAAACGATAGGTCTCCCGTGTTCATCTAATGGATCCATGAAAACTTCGGAATAGGCCGAACAAAGCGGTTAATGATACACACATACAAATAAACAGCCAAGTAAACGTCCTCAACACATGGGATACTGCGCGACTAAAGTTCATAAACAAGTTTAAGACTCTAAGTTTGTACGAACACATGAACATCCCAAAACATTAAAAATAAAAAGGGATTAGGTACGAGATTACTCACTTGATAAACGGTGCGGTGTAAGATAAAGCAAGAACCAACTTTAAACAAGCACAAGTTAACCTATAATTAAGATTATTGTTTTAATGATTGGTTTTAAGTCTTGATTACAAGTTAGCATAATTAATAAGTAAATTATTATATATAATATATATTATATATTACCGAAAATCTGGGCAGAAGAGAGGAGAAAACGGAGGCAAGAGAGGAGGCGGCAGAAGGACAATCGGCAGAGAGCAAAGGAAGAGAAAGATAATAAGTGTTTGTGTGTGTAGTGTTAAGAAAAATAACATTATTATTTATAGAGAAACCCTAGGGAACACAATCCCTAGAAAAAGGGGAAAAGATCTCAAAAAGCAAAAGATTCCAAAAGCAAAAGATATCAAAAGATATGGCAGCTGCAGGGGGCAAGATAAAGTTGACAGGGAACAGTAACAGGCATGGGCGGGTCAGATAAAGGTACTGGTCAAGCATGGAAAAAGCAGATCTCAAAAGATAATGTCAGTCACTTTTTCTGTCAACCAATGGGGTTGGTGCGCATGCTGCGCCAAAAGTGGCTTTTCAGACATAAGATAGGTCAGGTCAACAGCACAGAAGATAAGACATCACAAAAGTAAACGGCTAGATAAAACAGAAGAAAAGATACAAGTCTAGCGCGAGAAAGCTAAGGCGCGCCGCGGGAAGAATCACATTTCTTAGCGCGCCGCGGGAGGAACTACAATTCCTAGCGCGCCGCGGGAAGAACTATAATTCTTCGCGCGTCGTGGGATGAACTACGATTCTTAGCGCGCTGCGAGAAGAACTACAAATCCTTAGCGCGTCGCGGGAAGAACTACCGTTCTTAGCGCGCTGCGAGAAGAATTACAATTCTTAGCGTGCCGCGAGAAGAGTTCGTCTCGCGTATCGCTGGAACAGATGGTCTTCACGCATGCTTCCTTGTAAGGAGTCTGGCGCGTGGAGCTGCGCAGACAACCTTAGGCGGGAAGAACCAAAGGACAAGCAAAGAGTTAGAAGAAAAAAAGGGGGAAACAAGGCTTAAGGGCGGGACGGCGACAAGAGGGAAAAGAAGGCGGAAAGAGAGAAGAAGAGGGACGGGACGGCGGAAAGAAAGAGAGGGAAGGAGGCGGGAAGGAAAATATATATTATTATTAAAAGTAAAATATAAGTATAAATAAATATTAATCATAAAAGAAAGAGATCGGGTCAGAAAAACGGGTACCTGGGTCGGGTCGGATCGGGCAGATGTCACAGTGTCCCTACGCCCTACAAGAGGGGACACCCCAGTAAGGTCCACACAAGCATGCTTCCTCCCAGCCCATCCAAATACAAGAATGTCCGTTGGTCGGAGAGTAGACCTTCCTTCACTTGAATCCGATAAAAAATTCACAGGAGCCTCTTTTCTTGCCGAGATTCCCGCTCGTTTTAACACATCAAAAATGACATCCCTGACCAAATCATGTCTATATTTAAATCTCGGGAGTTCTTTGCAATGAACCGCATGTTCACCAAAATTGTCTAAACACGCCTTACGATAAACCGAGCAGGGCTCATCAATTGGGAACAGGGGGATCATTAACCGATATTTAAGAATGGCTCGGTACTCCACTGCTGACATGTGCTGGCCTAACCCTTCGATGGGGGTGACAGTCAAAAAGTCTTTAGCATGAGGAGCCTGAAGACATTCTAATACCGCTCTCTGACGAGAGGACATGCCAAACTTTTCTCCCAAACTTTGGACGGTTTTACTATAAAGGGCACTCGCCAAAGCATTTTAGGCTGTAGGGGGGGCTATTATGATTAAATATGAATAGGCTATTATGAGTTCGAGCAAGTCGATATGGTAAAATCGGTAGATACGCTACTCTTAAGACGGAAAAATATAATTTCATTATCAAAGAAAAACGTTTACAGTCATTGCCTTCATGTTTACAGGAGCTACGCACTGTTTCCTCCTAAAAACAGCGACAGTCTTTATGCATCTTATTCCCATATACCCTAATAATAACTGCTAGAAATTAATTTACATCTTTTCAACTAAGTCTAGGAAACATGTAAACGAAGCCCCCATAAACACATCTTTAACCCCTTAAAAACCAAAAAAAAAAAAAAAAACTTTGAACTTTGCACTTTAACAAAGTTAAAAGAAGTCATGATCTCCTTCATCCATTGACATATTCATCATGTCACCTTGAGCAGTTGCATCATCAAATAGCCATTTCTCTAGAAAACTAAGAGGTGGCATTTGATCACCTTCAATGTTTGGTTTACTTTCATCTTGGAACACACTTGTTTCGGGCGAAACCGACTGTGAAACATCCGAATTGCTGTAGTTTGAGTAATAGTGGTTCTTTTGATTGTTGTGAATAAGGTTGTTACTGGATCCACCTTGAAACTGCTGAGAGAACGATGAACTCCGAGTTTGTGTTGTTTCGATGCTTTCGCAACTCGTTTGCGAAGATTTCTTGGAGCTATTCATCCAGTTCGGGAGCAAGCGGGCAATGTTTTCGGCACTAGAAGCGTATGGCATAGGTGTAGTTCGATTCGGTGGGGGTATTTCGGGTAACTTGATGGTTTTGTTGTCAATAGATAGTGCTTCACGAAGAGCTTGTTTGGCCATATTGATATCAGTTTGAAGCCTTCTTTCCCATTGACCTTTAGACATGGTGGTTTCGGATGACGATGGCGAGCTATGACACCCCTTCGAAGAACTTTGTCGGTGCGAATGATGGTCATGGAGATGGTTGTTACCTTGATCCGAGTTGTCATTAAGCCTGTTAAATTTTTTCTTCAGATGAGTGTTCCAGTAATTCTTGATATCGTTATCTGTCCTTTGCGGAAGATAAGAAGCTATTGCTGCCCATCTATAAAAAAAATGAACAAAATATTAATTAACCATTTATGACATAAAATTTAGAACTTTTTTAAATTCTTGAAAATAAAATTTTAAAAATCCTACCTGTTACCAAGAAGGGCTTGAAGATGGATAATCATCCTCTCCTCTTGCTCGGTGAAGTTGCCGCGTTTGATACCGGGGCGAAGATAATTTGTCCATCTCAACCTGCAACTCTTACTGCATCTTAGCAAGCCTAAATTCACAAAACATGTATCAAAAAATAATGAAAATAAAATAAATAAAAAAGTTAGAGGAAACAATAAATACCACTACTTTAATGATCTAACCAACCCACCTCCAAAATCAATCAAAAATAATTTAAAAAGAAAAAGAAAAAAAGTAGCAAAAAATTATAAGAAATATAACATGATCATATACCAGTATTAGTAGGTACAGATCTCCAATTTCCAGGACCATTTTGCTGAATATATGACACTAGAGTTATGTCTTCTTCAGGAGTCCAAGGCCCCTTCTTCACACTTATCTTATCACAACAAGGTGGTCTACCCATTGAATCAAACACCAGTTTTGTAGTTTACACACTCACTTTGTGTGTTAAATAAATAAGTTGCTTGTGGTTCACCTTGAGAGAAAAAAATGAGAAAACAGTGATGAATGAAGCACACTATATATAGAAGAACAAAAGAAAGAGATAAAGAAGAGAAGATGAGGAATTGAAGAGGTGGTGATATATGATGATGAAATAACACGCTGACCAAAGAAATGAGTTGAAAAATGGCGAAGAGAAATGGGTTCTCCTCTCTCTCTCATGAAAATTGAAAAAGAGTCAAAAGAAGCCAGCAAGATGCATTTACTGTTGTTGGCAAAAAGTCAGCTGTATGATTCATGCAGATTGTGAGAGAGAAAGACAATTATAAGTTTATAACAAACAACTATGTGTATAGAGAATGGCAATTAATCTTAAGACTGGTTTTAACTTTAATCAAAGGCTTTCACTCTACTTTTTATGTATTTAATTAGTCCATTTACTATGTATCAAAGTTCTACTTTTGAGTTGACCGAATGCATCTGTTTTCAAACTAAGATTATGACTTCAATTCTTTTATTAGCTAAATATTACACTATACAGTAATAAAGTACTTTACCTCCTATTTGATTAACTAGTAATGACTTATATAATAAAATTAAAAATTAATAAAAAATAAATAATCTTATTTTAATGCTAGTTAATATTTGATCAATCTATATTATACAGCATAATCATATATCTTAATCTTAATATATAGACGAGCATTAAAAAGTTCTTTGATTGCTTCATAGATTCTCTTAAGCCACTAGATTATTTTATTTATAAATGAAGGCTTCTCATGCATTTGATAAAAAAATAAAGATAAAAAAAATGCAAAAATTGTAGTGTATATATGTAATGTAATAACATTGTATTACATATATGCAATAATGTGCATTGCATATGTGTAATACTGTTGTATTGCATGTATATGTAATATTGTGTATTCATACATACAATAGTGCATATATGCAATACTGTAATATTATATGCAAAAATAAAAGTAAAAAAAAAATCGATGTAACACATATATGCAATAGTATTGTACATGTATATATGTAATATTGTGTATTGCATATGTGCAATATATGCAATAGTATTGTACATGTATATATGTAATATTGTGTATTACATGTAGCACACTATTACATATATGCACTATATCGACGATATTTTTTGTAATAATATTAACATAAAAAGAAATGTAAAAGATATAAGATGTTTTAGAAAAAAAAGGTTAAAAATATGTTTTTATTAATTATATAGTTATATTATATATATTCTTTTATATATATATAAGATTAGGATTACGTGAGAACCATTTTAAAATCGAGAACTTTGAGAAACATTTTGGAACATAAAAAAAACTCCTTTTAAAAAAAATGTATAAAACAAAAAAAACGTGAAAATAAAAAAAACCAACAAAATTATTTTTCATCCCGGTTTCAATTTTTTTTTTTTAAATATTGGTTTAGCAAAATTATACACATATGTATAATACTTATTTTTTTTTTTAATTTTATACGTGGTATTTTTTAAGCACATATGTACAAATATTATAAATAACAATGTACATATGTGTACATTATGTAAATCGAGATTGAATACAAATATACATATGTGTATAATTAAGTTTTTTTAATTAATGAAAAAAGAATGAAAAACAATTAATTTTTTTTATTTTTACTTTTTAAAAATTTTCGCTTTTTTATGTTCAATAATTTTTTTTTTGATATTTTAAGAGTTTTTTTTGTTGCTCAAAATGTTCTCAAAGTTCTTGATTTTAAAAGGTTCTCTTATAATCCTGACCTTATATATATGTGTGTGTGTGTGAGAGTAATAAAAGTATTTTTTTAATTCAACCCTATAGTAAAATAAAACTTATATTCAATGAGCTAGTACTTTAACATATTCTATATTCAAATTTAAATGTATTTATAACATCTTTTAGCTTGATATATAACTTAAAGTATTCATTCAATCTTTTTAATAATTCATCTTTATTTAAATTACATATATATATATATAACTTTAACTGTTGATACATACACTTTTGTCACTAAATCAAATTGGCGATTGTATGGCTATTTAAATATTACTCTAACTTACACTAGTCATATTTCATCTTTAATACGTATTTTACAATTTATTCATTTTCAACATAGTTTTTAGATACCATCTTAATATATTATGGATTAAAATTCTACCTCGATATTTTTTAATAAACCTAGTTTATTTTATATGAAAAACTACATGTAACACTTGAGATGATTATGTTGTGTAGTTTAATTCATATTTGAGTGTAAACGTGAGGATTTTCTCTCACTTTTTTTAGCACCATTCCGGCTAGCTTCCCACGTAAGCCATAAGAAAGAGACCAAAATGAAGAAAACACGTAATTTGAAATGATAAAAATAGGCTTTGAACAAAAGGATTTGCATGAAAATTTTTCAGAAAATAATTAAAAATACCATGAGAGAGTAAGACTGAGATTAATAATACGTATGCCACCGATAATAAGTTTGACTTTATTATATATATTCATGCACCAAACATCATTCCTATTTTGGGGAGTTTTCTTTTCAAACTTGACCGTGGTTCATATTTGTTTTCTTCTAATTTCATGGTATATAATTTTTACACATTAGCTGATAATCAATCTTAATTACGCGCTTTTATAATTAGATAAATCAAAATATAAAATAAGTGGTGTGTAATTAAAAAGTTAGGGATTCATATACATGCATATATGCACTTAAAAATCTGAAAGTTTAGTGTTAAAAAATTATTATGAAAAAAATATTTGACAATAGAAGTCAACAGAGAATGACCAAGGTCATGAATCATGATAAGCACACATCCCTAAAAAAAACAAAGAAGGTTTCACACACGTTTACTCCAAAGGAGGATGGAGTGGATGCGAGTTGGGCTCGAGAAGGCTTCATGCCCGTTGGTAGGACCGTTCAAATCACTCGTCATTTAAAACTCGCTCGTTGCTCGTTCAGGAATTGCTCAAATAATGCTCGCTTGTTTTTTCACTCGATTGTAAACGAGCCGCTCTGCTCGGTTTGGTTTCTAAACGGGCCAAGCAACGAGCAAAGGTCTACTCCGTTCGGTTCGGTTCGGCTCGAATAATTTTAATTTATTTTATATATAGACAACACATATAAAATATAAGTATACCATTTTCTAAACCATTTTAAATTGTTCATATTCCGTCAAGTTTATAGTTTCATTAGTTCGATTCATGTTTTCAGCATACCAAAAGTTTATTTACATGTTCATTATATCTTACTTCAAGCTTAATCTCCTAAAAACTTACAACCTATTAGATTACAACATATTGCACGTTTATCTAAAAACTATTAATTTGTTTACAAAATATATTATTTACAGCCTTTAAACTTGTTTTTTATTGAAAACTTTTAAAGGGGAAAAGAAATAAATTATACTCGAAAATCGCAAAATGTTCGATTGAAAAATGCTCGATTTCGCATGTTTCGGTTTTCGTTCTTTCAGAATTTCAGACGTTCGGTTCGGCTGTAAACGAGCCAAGCAACGAGCAAGCATTTGCTCGGTTCGGCTCGGCTCATGAACAGCTCTACCAACCAGGAGCACCACCCTGACTTGGCCGGGCACAAAAGAGAACCCAAAATAGGTAGCCAAGCCGATCGCCCAGCTGTTATGCAACAATCGTATGACCGTATGACCGGTCAAAAGTTTGTTTAAAATATTCATTTAAAATCCAATATATAAATTAACCAACAATTAACACTTTTTTTCTACAAAAATTCATTCCCTTTTTTTCTCTATTTACACCTATACATCTTGTTTCCAATTACAAAATACGGGTCATTCACGTAAAGTTAGATATACGAAGAACCTGAGAGCCGGTAATTATCATATTCCCGAATCAATCAACGTGTTGTTTGAAATGACATCTCAATTCGGGTTCGAGACGTATGAGTAGCAAATACTGTCCCAATACCAAAAATTCATGTAACCAATAGCAACTCCACTTTCACCTATCACAAACCAATCTTCGAGATTTCTTGATCCTTGGTCGAACTCTATGTTTTGATCCATACAACAACTACAACCGCTCCCCAATCCCATGACAATACGAACACCAGCAACAACACCAACACCCAAACTGTTCAAACTACCACCAACCCCAAGAATCGGATTGTCCAACAAATGAAGAATCTAACGAATCCTGGACTTGTCCCCCAAAAAACATAGAAAAAATTACCAGAAAAAAAGGCAAAACCATGGTCCGAGTTTGAAGAGGTCGCATTAGCTAGGGCTTGGGCCTCAATATCAAAGGACCCAAAAGATGGAAAACAACAAAAACACGACTCGTTTTGAAAAAGCTATTTGTGACCACTTCGCCATCTAAATGTTCCATTCATCAAATTAATTCAAAATGGAAATATTTACAACGAAATGTAAACAAATTTAATGGTATCTTCAACAAAAGTTTGGCGGGTCGACAAAGTAGTCACAATGAGAAGAATATCATCACGACGTCACTTTCTGAATATAAAAGGGAAATCTTAAAAAAAATGTTTTCTTCATACGAAGGAGTGCTAGGTTGGTAGGAATATGAAACGGGGTCACGTTTTGAAAGTGGGAACTGACTTTATAATGACCCAATCGTTTAAATGTACCAAGACATCGGCGTCGAACATGTACACAATGTCTTCGGATGCCAAATATCTAAGCATTGACATTGACTTGGGTCTTGATGATAACACATTCCTGAAAGAGCAAAGGGAAAATGATGCATTCTAAAGCAACGATCTAGATTTGGTAGAAGTCATAACCAACTTCACAAGTTATCATAAGGAAAGGACGACCATGCTTGATATAGAACGGTTCGAAGATAAGGAAAGTAAACAAGTGAGGCCAAGTTAAATTGTGGAAAACAAAGTTTCACAATTCGTTATAAAATAACAACATTAGGCGTCATTGTTAGCCCAACAAAAGAAAGCATATTTGAATTTTATTTGTAAATTATGTGATAATTTGACCAGGTCAATATTAAATGTGGTTTTAGCTCGAAAACAAGAAGCCGATAAAGTTGGGGATGGAATATTGGATATGTTTTTAAGCAAGTCTTGTATTTTTTTATTTTTTTATTTTTGTCAATAGAACTTTTATATTATGTTATTTTAATCTGAAATAATTTAGTTAATTTACTTTAAAAAAACTAAATATATAAAATGGGTGAAAGATGAATTTGGGTAAAAGATGGTCATTTCCATACTTTAAACATTAATTGGGATTAAATGTGAAAATCTAACGTAACATGGGGGGGGGGGGATAAAATATGGTTTACGCACTACACTATGATAGAAGTAGAACATAAACTAGTTGCATTGTATGAGCCAAACTCACTAGCACAAAATTGTGTGTGAAACTTGTTTTGTATGTACCATTATAACTTTTTGTTAGTACCTTTTTTTTATCGTGTGATAGAGAGCTTGGTTATATAATCACATCAAAAGAAAATGACAAAAGTATATTAATCGTCTTAAATGTAGTTTTAACGTTTAATGAATAGTTACAAATCAATTCACACATTTAACTAGATGTTACACAAAAATTATAAAGGTATTATAATTATTTTTGAACAAACGGTTATATCCAATACCTGACGTGGAATTACACGAAGGGTGTGGAAAACAACCTTACAACCGAGTATGGGACTCAATTAAGATCGGCAATACCCGACACATTGCTATCCTAGTATTTTGTCTTGGTACAATATGCTTGGAATTGGAAAAAATAAAAAATAAGAAAACATTTAGTAGGATGTGAGTCAACCTAAAACTCAATGCTCCTTCAACAAGGAAAATGTGTGTCGACAAAGTATGGGATGATGAGCCAATAGCAGGCATTAAATTTCAACATGCCCCCATTCATATGATGAATAATAATAAATCTCAGTCAAATTAAGTAACCAATCACGACCCCCAATCTTTCAAATGAAATGTTGGTCACAAAATTTATTATTTTTTTTAAAGTTGTGTTAGCTACTTTTCGGTAAAAAAAGGTTTATGCAGATTTACCGTCATGTTTACATGAATTACACCCCTTTTTTCTTCAAAATAACATTCATGATTAATGTGTCTACTTAATTAGATACTAAACCACCCCTGTCTACTTAGAATCTTAGATACTAAACAACCCCCCCCCCCCCTCCCCCCTTTTTTTTTTCTAGAAAACCTCAAACCTATCTCGAACCCTCTTATTTTTTTTATGACATGTGTAACTTAAACCCAAGAAATCCCTCCCTCTTTTATTAAATTAGTAGACAACAGAATAAATGGATATATTATAAGCAAGCACTATGTTTTGATTTATATAGTCTAATCATATTTTTTAACAACAATTTTATTTCCAACAAAATCCTCATAAGCTTGTACTTGCAAGGATTTGAACCAGTCACTTTTATTTTGAAAGTGGACATCATACCACTAAACCATTAGGTTATGAGTATATAGTCTAATGATCTAATCTTGAAAAGATAGACATAAAAGTTGAGTTTTTTCCCAACTCTAAAAGTAGAGTTATGTCCTAATGCAACTCTAAAAAGCTTTGATCCCCATACTAACTAACATTCTGACCAGGGCTTCGGTAACTGCTTAACCATTAATGATGAACCTCAACCATAAATTTCTACTTGTTGGTATTATATATATAATATATATAATATTTCAAATAAGGTCATTAGGGTTTGGTGCTCAAAAGGTGCTTCCACCCATCACTCATAAATAACATTCCATGAGGCATTGGTGTCTAAAGAGCTATAGAACCTTCTTTTCTTGTCAAGGTATTGTGAGAAATTGAAATTGTACATATCCCATTCTTTTATTACCACATGGTGATCGGTTGCGTAGTCAAAGTAACATAGTAAAGTCGAGTAAACCCCAAAAAACTATAAATATAAAGTTGATGTTAGATATCCGTCAGTGGTCACAAGAGGATTACCAATAACATAATTATTCGTAGCTAATCCTTCTTGAACACTTACGGATTACCGACGGTATATAGTAAATTTGAATTGTTAGATAACTTTTTTATGTATATATGTTTAGGGATTGGGTTTGGTTATGTGAGTATGTTAGTAATTGAATTTGATTAGGTGATTGTGTATGTGTGGTAGTACTAATAATATGTACAATTAGGCATTTATGGTCTACGTCGATCGACTTGTGTTTGCTTATGTATCTTTTCAAAGTTTAAATTCTAGACCCGAAACCCAACCCAAATCTCCCACGGGTTTTTCGGATTCGAATTTGTTCGGATCCGGGTTGGGTTAATCAGGTTTCGAGTATCCTAAAAAACAAAGACTATAAAAACAACAACACTAAAACAAAAGAACATGTTCTTTTTCACTCGTAACATAAATAGCCAATAACAAAACAAAGATAACATGGTAAAACAATCTAAAAAAAAGTAAAATTATAAAAAGTCTAACCATAATAAACAAAACTAATATAATCGTCTTCAATGTGTTATGATTAGGATATTCGATTATGGTTGCTTTTATTCATAAAGCAAACACATTAAGAAATAATAAATAGTCTATTCATAAATCATAATAGGTGGAATGACAACATTCAATATAGACATATTATTATTTGGTTTTAGAACTAAAAGTTTATTTTAGTTTTCGGGTTGACCCAAAACCCAAAATTTAGACCCAAGAACCAACCTGAATTACTTTGATTCGGGTTCAGGTACTAGTTTTCTTGGGTTGGGATTCGGGTAAAAGTATCACCCCTAGTTTTTCTCATGATATTGATTGTGTATTGATTTGGTTTATTAGTCTTAATATGACAAGATTAGGCATTTGTTGTTTGCTTACTTAGGTCATGTGGTATACATTCACGCTCTTTAACTCAATGCAGACGTCACATCACCTACTTTTACCTTATTTCACTCCACCTCACCATAAAAAAATTGTTTAACCCCCCCCTCCCCCCATTTATCTCTCGTTATTTAATGTAAAATTGATTCTTAAATTATTGTGTGTGTAAAGGATTTTAAAATCCGTTTACATTTTAACTCACCTTTCATTTAATGTCCCTTAACCCATGAATGGAGTGGTATTCCACTCGTTAACCATTGTCAACTCAGCTTTTAACACCCTAGGCCTTATGTTTTAGATTTTTTTTCTTTAATTGATCATTTAGCTTTATATATAACACAAACCGAGCTACATCTGGATAATGGGTAAGCGAGCAACAAGTTGCGCCGCTATCCCCTTTTGAATCGCAAAGCCTGTTCTACTAAATATAAATCCTTGGTTTCTCGGGCTCTGCGAGTCACTGTGGACCACCTTCTGCACCCGCTCCAAGAACCGAACCGCCTCGGGAGCTAGAGATCCAATGAATCACCGACCGATACGACCATCTTTATAGAAACCTCAAGTAAGGACAAGTGGACAACTGTTTCTTACAAAAAACAATTCACGGGTGCCACTAGTAAACAAACGAGATATATTTCCGACAAAAAAACCTGACCCTCAAGATTCAATAGATAGAACTCACCTAAATAAACACGTATTTGGCTAACTCTCAAACACTTTATTGATTAAAAAAACTATCTCAAAACCTTGATTACAACGTCCATACCCTAAACACAGATAATATAGCAAACCTATACACATTAGTATATATATAGCAAACCTATACACATTTGACCGACTGTAACACAAAATTATCTAACACATATCCTATCATAACTCAATTAGGATTATAAGACTATTCATTATCACAACCTAACTAACCCAACCATTTAATAAACAAGTAATTTCTCTCTCTTCCATATACATAACCCAATCTATCCAAATTTTCACTCACACTCACAATTCAATTCAACCCAACTTTTTTATTAAATAAAAATGCTTCATTTTTTATAAAGTTTATATCAAAATGTTCAAACTTTTTTTATAAATAAAACTGTGTAGTTAATTTTTTTAAAGTTAAAAGTTGTATTTTTTATAGAAAAGCCAAATTATATGTAAAAGTTTGGTTGCAAACTTAGGTTGCAACCGGTTGAGGCAAAAAGCTAATATTTATTTTTCTTTAATTTTCAAAAGTGGTGACCATTGACAACTGGTCAGTGGTCACCATAGTGGATAGCCTAAGATAATTATCCACAAACTAATTAATTATTAATGTTTATTAATTAAATTGCACACCGAGCAATCAAGTCTTTAAGCCGGTCCATGCTACTACCTACAACCGACTAAGGATTTCCCAGCAGATCCGTTTAACAGTTTGTGAAGATTGTGCTTTTAAGTACTGTGTTTGACATTAAATTTGAAAGCAACAAATGTTTAAACTTTGTCCTGCATGTATGCGTGAAAATCTTATATCATAATCCATTAATAATGATATTGTATTATCAATAGGTAAGGAGAATATATTTGATAAATTCCTGATGTTGTATTACATAAACATGATCAAATACATTTTATTATTAACATGAAAATAGTGAGAACTAGTTTGCTGTTATCATTAGGTTTATTTTTATTGATGCTTGCTGTTATTTTTTGTTCGTACTTGCTAATTTTCGATTATGAGACGTTATAAGTATTTGCTGATTTATATTTTGTTGTTATTATTAGATTTTTTTCTTTTGATGGTTTATGTTGTTATTATTTTGCTCTTAATTTTGATTTTTTTGTTATAATTTTTAGATTTTTTTCTTTGTTATTATAAATCATTGTTTATGTAGATTGGTATTGTAGTTGCTAATGTTTCTTACGCTCTCATTTTTTTTATAAATTAGTATTGTTTTCAACGTTCTCATGTTAAGATTAAAATGTACATGAACATTCCCCTTGTATTACAACATCAGTAAAAAAACTGAAAATCTTATACCATATATAATCTAAGCTGGTAATTATTTAAGTAATAATTGTTCAAGATGGAAAATTCGAGTGAGGTTTGTAAACATAGACATTTATAATTAAAATATCGTAGTTCTAAAACAAATAAAATTAGGTGGTGTTATATTTTTTTTTCTTCTTTCTTTTTTTGAAAATGATTTATTTTAGTAAGCTTTGAAATGCTACCGCCTGGCAAAAAGCTAGAAGTATTACATCAAACTTCCTATGTTAATGAAAGGAGTTTTCCCCTACTCAAATCATAGTTGTTGATCTTGATTAATTATTAAAGATTTTGTCATTCCAAGCTTAAACAACAAAGAGACAACCCCATTCACCAACTAGAAAAATAAAAGTGAGCTCCATCGTGATAATGTGTTTACATGACAAAAATTAAATAGAAGTTCGGTTTATAATTTTATATGTTAGAATTTAATACTATACCATATGTGACTAGAAAATCGATAGTATCAACGCATCTTGACACGTCGTTTTTCATCAAGTTTGCTTGGAAGAGGTGGTTCGCTTTATGTGTAACACTTGGCATTTGCCGTGTCAAAGCACACGCAAGCACATACGCTCGCATACGTAGTTATTGACAATTTTTAAACTTTTATCTACACCGATGTCTAGAGAGTTGAAACCGTCAAAACAAAATGCATATTTAGTTATTTGTTTATAAATTAATTTGTTTTTAAGGATGTCACTGATAAAAAGAAATCTTGCATATCACGTATTGTTACTTCATATTTAAAAATTGAGGATGACCAGTATGAGTCAAAAACTACTTTCATGTAATATAATTTTTGTTTTCAAAAGCAACCTTACAATGATCATCAAAGAACTCTTAATCAGGTAAATAATATAGATTTTTATTGTGTTAACTAGATATAGAAGAAAATTTGCATACAAAAGGAACAAAACCAATTTTATACGGAGATTTAATTAAAAAAATATTTGTAGTAGTCGTTTGAATATTAAAAAAACAATTATTTTACTATCTATCCCGCTTTTTTTCTCTCTCTGTAAAGTAATAAAGCACTATATACCGGTTTATTATTTTATTTTTATTTTGTAGTGCTAACAAATTTTTACTTGAAACTGATTTTATTGTTATCGGCCAAGGATGAAACTATATAATCAATATGAAAGAAGGTGTACGATTGTGGGAGCAAAATAAAAGAATCGACTGGCTAGGAGAAGACTGAGAAATTTAGGGATATGGTTCTTAAGTAGATAAGGGGTTAAAAAATCAGAGAAAAGATGCAATACAATAATTTTTAACGTACCTTAATATACAAGAATACATATATTCACGAAATTGATCCATAAAATCACATCTCTACATCTCGAAGTCATCAATACATACCCAATTAATCAAATTCACCGAAAAAAAAACATATTTGGATCGTTAATCAATCAATTTTTTACTTTTTTCACAAAACCCGTTTTTGTGTGTTTTATAAGCGTTTTAGTTTTTTGGCGAGCGTTTTAGGTTTTCGGCTGAGCGTTTTAATATTTTTGCCTTTGTTTTTTGCCTTTGAGCGTCTCGCGTACCTTTCGTGCGTTAAGGTATTATTGTACAGTATCTCGACCCTATAAAATTATATATTTTTTTCTCTATTATGTCCTTCAAATCTATAATAATATATATAAATGAAAACCCAAAAATCCTAGGTGTTGCGATGTGGTCGCTCCCCCTTTTTTTGAAGTCACCAGATTTGCTTAATTTTTTAAATGGAGGTTTCTCATGCATTTGACCCATATTCACGGGCATGGATCTTACCAAATCCAGATATTCCTTAAACAGTTTATAACATCTCATTAAATTAAAAATTATTCTCACCAAATTATTGATGTGAAAATCCTATAAAATAGGATATACTAAAAATTATTAGATGATTTTTTTTTTAAAAAAATATTATTTATAATTAAAAAAACAATTTTATAATAAAAAATAAGCGGGTCTTGGGTCTTACAAAACCCAGATAACTTTTAAACCAGGTTATAACTTTTTAGTTATTTGTGAAACCTTTTTATCATCAAACTCTAAGTATATTATAAATTTCATTACAATAAATAAAATCAAACCCAAAAAGTATATCAATATTAAAAACGAGTAATGTAAAACAGCCTCCGTAATACGAGGGATAAAATCTAGTATATCAACAATTTCTCTGCTTATTCATAAAAATGTCAGTGAGCCAATTAAATGATTGATTAATCATGGGCCAAGGCTAATAGAAGCTCTCTTTTTCACCCATATTGATTATCAAAAGTTGATCATTTTTTTCTTCAAATTATCGCTAAATATAGAAGCTTAGAAATATAGAACTTTTATTTTATTATTATATTTCAATAAAACTATATCATTTTACATATTATAGTTTCATGTTAGTAATAAAACTTTGATGTACATATAAGTTAATTCTTGTTGGCACATAATATGATAAAATACAAGGACTATATCCTCATAAGCAATTTATCAAACACAAAATGTTAAAAAAGTATTTATATATATATATATATATATATATATATATATATATATATATATATATATAATGAGTATCATTACAGAACTGTTAAATTATTTAAGAACTTGAAGGAACCCTTGAAAACTAACGTTTTTAAAAAAAAAAATTTATGTTAACGTTCTTTGAGAGTAGTTTTATTATTTTATATATTTATATCTACGATTTCAATTTTAAAAATTAGTTTTTATACATATCTATGTTTTATTTTACACCTATGTAAATTTGTTATTGCATAAATTTTACATATATGTAAACTTGTGATATATATATATATATATATATATATATAAAGAACAAACTTTTTTTTTTGTATATTATTGAAAACCCAATAAATTTGAACCAAATAATATATTTAATTATATAAGTATATAAGTTTATGATGAATAGTTTAAGAAAATTTTAGATTGATTTATTATAAGTTTTTCCGTTATTTGAAAAAAGTGATAACAAAATTTAAAAATAAAAGAATTGTACTCCTCATTGAATGACTTGAATCAAATGTTCTATTTTTATGCGTTGTTTGATTCAACACCTGACTCGGTCTCGTATCAAAGAACCCCATGTCTATTTTGGGTGTCATTTGAAAAATAAAGTCAATCGAGTTAGAGTTTTAACAATTTTAATCCTTTTATGACGTTATACAATTTAAAGTTTGTGCGTGAATTTGACACCATTCTTAAAACTGGGAAGAAATTAATACAATACTCAACAAATCAAAGTTTTTTCATTTTCGCCCATATAGCTTCTTACTAGTCGGGTGTTGATTTTAATTCATTAACGCCATCTAGCTTCTTGCTAGTCGGTGTTTAATTCATTACTGTTGTTCAACAAAAAAAATCATAAACGTTAATAATATACTATGTAAATGGCATTGAATTTTTAACGTCAAATTTGTATCCAAAACATAAGTAAGCAAATGTAAAAAAGTGATGACAAGATGACAACCGATGTTTTATATTTGTGAGGAAACTTAATTCGGTCGATGGTGATTGTTAAAAAGGACTAGAATAGCATAGCGTGGCATGAGCCTGTGGCCAATTATAGTGGTCCTTGTATGGACTCACCATTGCATATGCATCACGAGCACGATTTGTTTGCCTTGATTGATGTAGGTTTCGTATTTTCAATATAATCCTATATAGCTTTTTAGATTTTAAAAATATCATTTTGATATTCGACTATTAAAGTATTTCGTTTATATGATCTACAAACAATATTCTTGGCAACCCTCGAACTCTTGAAATCAGCAACTCCAGCCCTCTAAATTATTTAAACTAAGATAAACAAGAAATTAGCAAACAAACAAAACAAGTTATACACCCAATTATCACCCATGTTTTGTCAAAGGGCACCAATTGCCGGCGTTGAATCGCCAAGACCAAACCCATTACTCGCCCATCACCAAAGGGCGTCAAAGAAGGGACTCTGAGAACAATGGCGGGTGTGAGGCCATTTTAGATCATCTTTCTTTAATTGTTAGTTAATAATATAATCGATCATTAGTTTCGCCTCATGCCATCTAATGATTATTTTCCTCTTTCATTCACAGTTTCATAACAAACTCTAGTGAATGTGAAATATGAAAGCCCTTTTACCAATTAAGCACTTACGTGCCGCTATTTGTCCCTTTCACATTGTCCTTTTCACCCCTGCTATAACTATAACACATAACCTTACAACCAAATTGTATCAATATTAAAACAAACACTCTCAAATGCAATACATTCTCTAGCATATATCGTGATTATTCTTCAGATACACATGACTCAAAGTTTGGCAAGCTGATAATGGAACTCAAACTTATCATTTAGGGACAATTCATATTATACTATTAAAAACTCTTCAATAGTTTCCACAAAAGTATAAATATTTCGATTTTTTTATCATGCTAACACATCGAATTTTTTAGTCAAGCGGGTTAAACTTGTAAATTCCAACACGGTACGTTTGATCAAAGGGATTAAACATATTAACACGAACATAGACTATTTATTAATCAGGTTAAACACGACTAACACAAAATCTAAATATCTTCGTATCGCGTTCAAATAATAAGTCAGGAATCACCATTCTTAGTTTTACTTACATTTAAAACATCATAATCTATATGATATGTAAACTAACAAAAAGATTCTATATATATGATATAAATCTTATTTATAAAAGTATAGAAATTATTATCTGAATATAATACAAGAAAATCGACTAGACACGATAGCATGGGCAATTGCAATAACTTAGCCATTAACTCCTTCAAGGTCGACATTAATAATGAACGTGGGTCAATCACAGCTCACCACGTGTCAGGTAGACACACATTGAGTAATTGGGCCTTCTATGTAGCTTGACAGTGGGCCCACTTATCGATCTAAAAAGTTATTTTTTATTTTATTAGGCTGGAATGCTTGATGTTGCCGGGCCTGGTCCACTTTAATTAAATTGAGCTTTTAATACAAGTTTTTAATTGGATATAAATCCGACACATGGCAGCTGGCACGAGGTATTTGACACGTATTGGGCCCAAATGCGGTCCTCAATATTGTGATTTAAATTGCTGTTGACTTTTGTGTAAAGGGTTGGTTTGTACAGAGGGCCACAAACGATAAAGTCAAACCAAGTGTGGATGAGTCACACTACATGTGATACTTTTTAGTTTGTACCATGAATCCATGATTCATAAGAGTGTTTTGTGTTAATGCCGTTTTAAGTTTATCTTCACAAATATATAAAGAACTAGGCTTAGAACTAAAAAGTATAGACAAGGTAGTGCTAAATAGTAGGCTTTCACTTAAAAGTATTATAAATATAAGTATAGACAAGTTATTTTTATTTTTGTTTATCCAATACTTATGACCTAATGGTAGGAGGCTTAAGTTCTCCAGTGGAGATCCAAGTTCGAATCTTATTTGTGTAATATATGGGTGGATATTAGCAATCAAAGATTTGAGCTACGCCTTGTGTAAATGTTGTCAGTTCGAACCCTTAGCTCACCCGGATTTTCGTCCCACCGTGTGTTACGCCAGAGAGTTATGCTCTCGCTGTGGCAGCAGTCGGTATGGTTTGGGAACGCCCAAGCCAAACTTTGAAGCGTGGGCCCGGTTAAAACAGCATATTCTGGCCAGAGTGGGGTATCGAGACTCTCCAAATTTAAAAAGTGCAATAGCCTAAATACAAATAAAACGTCGTTCTAAAAAGATATAGTATTGTATTGTTTAGGTATGTAAAAAGGTAGTAACTAAATAGAATTGCTTTGACTTAAAAAGTATTATTAATGTCGACTACAATACAAAAATGTAGCTATGAATATGATGGAGGCTTGACAAAGCAAAGTTAAGTTTGAATGGGTCATTAGGTTGCCACCGTCATGGTAGAGTCTCTAGCGGGTTTTAATGTTTTATAGTTTATACACATAATCACATACACATTATATTGTAGGTTTCTACTCTTACGTATATGTTTTGGATTGGATCAGATCAATCACATTCACCATCACTACTGTCTAAAAGCTAGAACTACTTTAGTTTTTTCACAATTTCTGAAGAAATGGTTAACGTTACTCCGGTTCAAAGGCCAGTAACCGACCAAGAAACCCCGGTAACAACCCCAGCAACTGGGGGGAACACCGGCGGTTATACAATCCTTACAAACACTACCCCGACTACCCAAGCCGGGGCAAGTGGAGTAAATATTCCATTGGGGTTCTCCGATACCCAACTGGAAAAACGAACGAAGGTTCCTCGCCAAACACTAGATCAAGTGAAGGCGTGGGCCGAAGCACGGCAAAGAGAATTCCAAGCCGAATTGGACGAACGCTTGCGTTCAGTTCAACAGGCTGACGAATTCGCCAGTACTCGCCAACACCTCAATATGAGCAGTGACTGCGAGTACTCAGACGACGAGTTGGAGTCCGACACCGACGCGAACCCTCGCCATAAGGCGAAAGGGAAGCGTAAGGAAACGGACGTCCAACCAAAAAGGAATTTTGGGGAAGCCTTTAAACCAATCGTGGAGAGAAACCCGCTTGACTTTTCCAAAACCTTTAGACCAACTGCTACAAATGCAGGGAAGTCAAAGTTCGCAAGGGACATTGCGGAAGCAATCGCCCCGAGAAGTGCCAAACAAATGTCCAACATTGGCACTTACGATGGTCTATCCGACCCAGACGACCATTTGAACAGGTTCATTGCGGGGGCTACCGTCAGCAACTGGACGGAACCCACGTGGTGCTACATGTTCCAGATGACTCTGGTCGGAGCGGCCAGGGCATGGTTCGATCGTTTACCGATCCACCACATATATGACTGGGCGGACTTTCAGAACAAGTTCAGCCAGCATTTCAGCCAACAGAGGAAGTACACTGAAGAGCAGTGGACGATCCTTAACTGCGTGAGAGAGGAGGATGAATCTCTACTAGACTTCATCACTCGCTTCAACTCCAAAAAGCTTAGTCTCGGCAACATAAGTGAAGATCTGGTTCGCGCCGCCTTCATCCAAGGCGCCGAATACCCAGAACTTATCCGCACATTGACGGGAAAGGATGGCATGCCATCAACTTGGGATGCCATCATGACGGCGGCAAAGCGCTTTGCCGAGACGGAAAAGCAGCTGGGAAGAGATCTTCCCCAGAGTACACACCTCTACACGCAGAGGACCAGAGAGAACAATGTCCGGATCGCCCGGCAGAACAAAAAGAGGAGGCTAGGTATTTGGCAGTCAAGGGTAAACTTTGACACCTCATCCAGCTCTCGCCCTCTTGTTGGCGGAAGGGACAACACACACCCTTCAAACCGAAAACACCGGTGGACGCCACTCACGAAGAGCGTCACGGAGATATTTGCCACGGAAAAATTGCCATGGCCTAAAGCCCCATTGATCCGGCAGAAACCTAATGCAGATCAAAGCAAATCCTGTGATTTCCACGGGACAAAGGGTCATGGTACTGAAGAGTGCACATCCTTGAAGGATATTATTGAGACATTTGTCAAGGACGGAAGGCTTGCACATCTTGTGGCATCGATCAGGAAGGGAGGAAGGAATGACAACCGGTACAGAGGTAACGGACGAAAGCCCGTCGATATCAGCATCAACATGGTTCATGGCAAGGTCAGAGGAAGAAAAAGAAGGGTGGCAGAACCATGCGCGTGGAAGGAAGCTGAGGTGCGCTTCCCGCGAGTGCCAGGAGGCCCCAGCAAAGAAGGCCCCATCGTCATCAGAAGCCAGCTGGGGCACTACATCACTTCACGCACTCTTGCTGACAACGGCGCTTCGTCGACAGTGATGTACAGACAGTTCTTTGATAAGCTGGATGATGAAGACAAAGAACGCTTGGAAACGGTCTACGCTTCAATGGAAGGGTTTGACGGAAGTACAGAAACACCCCTGGGTATCCTATCTTTCCCCGTTACTCTTACTGATGGGAATCATTCACGCACAGAAGACGTGGATTTTGTCGTAATGAAAAAGCCACATCATACGTACGACATCCTATTCGGAAGAGACGGGATGGCAAGATTCAACGCCGTGGTATCTTCAGTCCATGGCATGATGGGATGGCCAACAGCTGAGGGTGTAGCAATGATCTCTGGCATTCCCCAGGTATGCATTGCATCTGTTTCATCTAAACCCAAACCAAAAAAGGCTAAACCAACCATCACTGAACCAGAAAAATGGGCCTTCAATGGCAAATACCCCGACCAGGCCGTTACCATTGGACCAACAATCGTTGATCCCACCCGCACCTTACTCAAACGCTTACTGCAGAAAAACGCGGACATCTTTGCGTGGGCACCAGCTGACATGACTGGTGTACCCCGAAGTAAGGCGGAGCATAAGCTCAAATGCGATCCGGCTGTTACGCCAATCGTACAAAAGTGCAGAGTAATGGGGCCTGAACAAACTAACGCGTGTAGAACCCAAGTCAAGGAACTCCTTGACGCAGGCATCGTACGCGTTAGTAGATATCAAACATGGGTTGCAAATCCCGTAATGGTACCGAAGAATGACAAACAATGGCGCATGTGCATAGATTTCAAAGATTTGAACAAAGCATGCCCCAAAGATTGTTATCCGTTACCAGAAATTGATCTCAAAGTGGATTCGTTGGCACCATTCCGCCTTAAATGCTTCTTGGATGCGTATAAGGGGTACCACCAAATCCACATGGCCATTGATGACCAGGACAAAACCGCATTTCGGACGCCCGATGGTACATTTTGTTATAAAATGATGCCATTCGGACTTAAGAATGCAGGGTCCACGTACCAACGACTAATGGACAAAGAGTTTCATGCCCAAATCGGGAGAAACTTGGAAGTCTATATGGATGATTTGGTCATCAAAAGCCTCGAGCCTGAGGCGATGTTGAAAGACATTGAAGAAACTTTCAACACGCTCCGAAAGATAAACATGAAGCTCAACCCGAGCAAGTGTTCATTTGGGATGGAAGAAGGGAAGTTCTTGGGAGTCATTGTTACTAAAGATGGCTTTAGAGCGAACCCTGAAAAGGTCGAAGCCATTGTTAAAATGGAATCACCTACCACCATCAAACAGGCTCAGACACTGAATGGACGACTAGTCGCACTTAATCGCTTCTTGGCAAACCATGCAGATAAGTCGTTTCCTTTCGTGTCAACATTGAGAAACTGCTTGAAGAAAACGCACTTCCGCTGGACACCAGAAGCGGAAGCAGCTTTTCAGGAGATTCGGTCACGCCTGATCGAACTCCCAACACTTACAGCACCACAAGCGGGAGAGGAGTTAATCCTATACCTTTCCGCAACAGATAGAGCA
This sequence comes from Bidens hawaiensis, assembly GCF_021521415.1. Classification (NCBI taxonomy): domain Eukaryota; kingdom Viridiplantae; phylum Streptophyta; class Magnoliopsida; order Asterales; family Asteraceae; genus Bidens; species Bidens hawaiensis. Next base: position 22,002 of record NW_027496435.1, on the reverse strand, counting down.
ACCGGGGCAGTCCTGCTAGTAGAACGAAAGGGCATCCAGATGCCAATCTATTATGTTAGCCGTGTACTAACAGACGTAGAAACCCGGTACTCTACCCTCGAAAAATTAGTCTTAGTACTTATACATGCTTCACGCAGGTTAAGACGATATTTCCAGGGCCACCCAATCACCATTCTCACCAACTTCAAACTCTCAAACGTTCTAGGCAAACCCGAATTATCGGGACGTCTAGCCAAATGGGCAATTGAATTGGGAGAATATGCAATTAAGTACAAGCCAAGACCAGCCATAAAAGGCCAGGTCCTGGCCGATTTTATTGCAGAAGTCCCCGCTTCGCGGGAGAAAGAGTGCCAGGAGGAGGCTCAACCCTCCCCAGCACAGGACGTCAATGATGTCTGGCGACTCTATACTGATGGAGCAGCCAGTAACGAGGGTTCAGGCGCAGGGTTAAAATTAACCAACCCAGCGGGCCAAGAATATACTTACGCTATTCGGCTGGACTTTCCAAGTACGAATAACGAAGCCGAATATGAAGCATTCTTGGCCGGTTTGAGAATTGCGCGTAAGATGGGAGTGAAAAACTTGGAAGCCCACGTGGATTCCATGCTGGTGGCCAACCAAATAAATGGAACATACACGGCTGTGAACGACACTATGGCCCTGTACCTCGCCCAGGCAAAAACCCTTATGCGTGATTTTAGTGATTGTAAAGTCATACATGTCAAGCGCAGCGAAAACAAATCTGCGGATGCGTTAAGCAAGCTTGCATCACTAGCCTTCACCCACCTGGGAAAGGACATCCGCGTTGAACTCCTCAAAGCGCCATCAGTCCCGCACAAGGAAATTTGTGTCATCCAAACCAGTACAGAAACGTGGATGACACCAATAATAAATTACCTTGCAGCAGGAATACTACCAGAGTCAAAAACACAGGCAAGAAAACTACGCTGTAAAGCACTGAATTATCAACTCGTCAATGACATCCTTTACAGACGTAACTTTCTTGGCCCACTCTTGAGATGCGTGGACAACCAAGATGCCAACTACCTCCTAAGGGAAGTACACGAAGGCATCTGTGGGGTACACGCAGGTCTCCGCGCTGTTGTAGCCAAGCTAAACAACGCGGGATACTTTTGGCCGGGGATGCATACGGATGCACTGGCACACATCAGAAAATGCAGGTCTTGCCAGCTTTACGCACCTAACACGTATCGCCCAAAAAACGAACTGGTTCCAGTCACTTCTTCGTGGCCATTTCAGAAGTGGGCCATCGATGTGACAGGCCCATTTCCTACAGCAGCAGGAAATGTTCAGTTCCTAGTGGTAGCCATCGACTACTTCACCAAGTGGATAGAAGCAAAACCTTTAGCCCAAACAACCGCAAAGCATATCAAAAAATTTATTTGGGAATTTATAATTTGTCGTTTTGGACTTCCACAGAATTTGGTGAGCGATAACGGCACCAACTTTGCTGACAAAAAGCTACAACAGTGGCTAAAAGAACTTCAAATCACCCACACCTTTACCTCAGTGGCACACCCGCAAGGAAATGGTGAGGTGGAAAGAGCAAATAAAAGCATCGTCGAAGGCATAAAGAAAAGACTCTTGAAACACAGATCCGGCTGGGTGGACGAGCTTCCGCACGTCCTTTGGGCAAACAGAACGTTGAAGAAGGCCAGTACGGGAGAAACCCCATTCAGCCTCACTTATGGCACTGAAGCCATGGTCCCGGTCGAAATTGGTCTACCCTCACCAAGGGTCTTGAGTCAGCCAGAAGATAATGATGCGGAAAGACGGTTGGATCTTATGCTAACCGAGGAACGCAGAGACTTAGCCGCAGTGCGTGAAGAGAACTACAAACGACAAATGCAAAAGTACTACAACACGCGGGTAAAACTCTGCAACTTCAAGGAAGGAGACTACATACTGCGTAACAACGAGGCTTCGAACCAAGAACGCCCAGGAAAGTTGGCCCCGATCTGGGAAGGGCCATACGTTATCAAACAGGTTCTGGGAAAGGGCGCATACCGGCTCGAAAGGCTCGATGGCACTCCCATCCCAAGAACATGGAATGGAGCTCAATTACGCAAATGTTATATGTAGATCAATTCCAAAACTTGTAAAGAAAAGGCCAAGAGCCACTTCTAATGGAAATGATTCTCCTTTCATAATGTGTTTACCTTTATCCTTATGAACTCCCCACTGGTGCCGGTATTTACCGCATAAATGAGGAGAAGTAAGTCGTTGCGTGTGGAAGGCGGCAAAACCCGCATAAACACAACGTTAAAAATAAGGGAAACCTACACGCAGGTATGATGTAAGTAAAGTTTAGCCATCTTTGTAAGTGCAAGTGACGGTCTTATCCGCACAATCACAAATAAGAAAGCAAAACTTCAAACTATCATCTACCACGTTCAAAGGTTATCCTAAAAAAAAAAAAAAAAAAAATACTTAGAAATAAGGATAAGGAAAACCTACACGCAGGTCAGGTATGGGTAAAGTTTAGCCATCCTACCAAGTGCAAGTGACGGTTCAACCCGCACAATCACGAAAGAGGAAGCAAAACTTTAACCCACTATCAACCACGTTCAAAGGTTAACTTATCCTAAATACTTAGAAATTTCGAGGAAAAATGAGGAAAACCTACACGCAGGTCAGATGAAGGTTAAAGTTTAGCCATCCTACCAAGTGCAAGTGACGGTTCTACCCGCACAATCACGAAGGAGGAAGCGAAACTTTAACCCATCATCAACCACGTTCAACAGGTTAACTTATTCTAAAAAACTTGGAAAATTGCTAACTTAAACTAAGTCATGAGCTTATAAAGCAAGGAATCCAAAGAAGGAAATAACAATCTTATCCGCAAAAAGATTTATATTTCAATGATATATTACAAGAATGGCCGGGTTACTACCCGCCTGAAAGAGTAAATCTATACAAGTCTATCTTAGCAATGGAAAGGGATCTTCAGGATCAAGCTTCAGGGCCGCTTCCACTTGGACCCGCTCCGTCAGAAGAACGGGGTGGTTTGAGGAACGCTTTGAGGACAGCTAACCCATCATCAGCAGCAGCTATTTCGTCCACCTTTTCCACCACTGGATGCGGGAAGGCGGCGTATTGGTTCAATGCTTGGTCATAAATGGCTTCGGTATCCACATCGAACAAAGGGAAGTTGGAAGGCGGGACGCCTTTCTCAACAAACCCTAGACCAAGCAGGAAGCCGGCCTTTTCCCCATCCTCATGAGAAGCGTTGAGGGCTGCGGTCATAGCATCATCGTAAGAGGTCTCTGAAAAGACCCGACGCACAACCTACAAAGAAAAAATACAAGTATTAGAACCTTTTCTTACAAAAGAAAAGCGAGAAGATAAAGCTAAACATACCTGAGGCAACGCTTCTCGAAGGAGCCATTGGAGGGCAGCTTGAGCTTCGTTATGGGCGCGTTCGGCTTCGCTCTTGTTAAGGTTGGCAAGTAAAACTTCCTTTGCGGCAGCCTCTTCGACGCCCTTAAGCTTCCGCTCGGTGTGGTCAAGCACCCCTCTTTGGTCCAAGATTTCCTGGAGTTTCTTGGCATCTTCCATTGCCAAGGCATCATGAGCGCGTTGGAGAGCCTCTAATTTGGCCTTGAGCTCCTCATTCTCCACACGCAAAGGCTCAGCAACGGCTTCAGCCTTGGCAGCCCTCTCGGTTGCGTTTCGCGCAGTCTCCCTGGCCAGCCGAAGCTGTTCATTCACAGCTTGGGCAGCCTTGGAGCGGGCCTCGAGTCGCGCCTGAACTTCAACCTCGAGGGCCTTGAAGGCCTTCTCCTTGTCGGCGGCAGCTGCCGCCAGCTGTTGGTTCTCCTCCCGGAGAGCACGCGCCTCAGATACGTCCTTGGCGCGAGCTGCTTTCAACTTGTCGTTTTCACGACAAAGCAGCTCGACGCGCGGCTGCATCCGGGCTTGGAGAACCCGAAGCTCATTGGTTAGCCTACCCTCCTGGTAGCTAGCCATGGCTTCCCCCAACGCACCATGAGGAGCAGCGTGGCGAGCCCAGTCCACGCACTCCACAGGGGTACGAAGGGTTGTTCCTCGGCGTATGTTCCATCGCGGAACATACACTTCATTGGAATCCGACACTGCAAAAGAAACAAAGGCAGTAAGGAAAAGATGATAAAAAACATAAGGGAAAAAGAAAGGAACCCTACGCACCTGTAGGGTCAATGACAGGCCGATAGCCGCCAAACCCATCACCTGAACCTAAAGGAAATCCATCCAACAGGTCAGGCAGACGGGAAGGGGGCAAAGATCGGCGGGAAGCCCTGCGCGTACCTGATGGTCCGGCCGTAGGTGCCGGTGGCGCGGGCATGGTGGCAGCCGCCGTGGTCGCCGTTGTGGTCACCGCCGCGGTCGCCGCCTCCTCAGCAGCAGCAGTAACCGCCGGCTCCGTGAAGGATGCTGTAAAAATCGCACTCACGGTCGGCGGTGACGTCATCTCGGCCGGAACAGTTGGCTCAAAGGAACGAGCAACTGGACCAGCGGATGCAGGCGCAGGCGCCTGGGTCGACGCCTCAGGAAGGCTGACCGAGCCTACCGTCATTGGCGGGGAGGTACTCCGCTGCGCTTCACCCCGGAATGCGTCAACATCCACGCCTGCACAAAGAAGAAAGTGTTAGATAAATTTATGAAGTAATAAATCTGCAAAGACATTATGATTGTACTTACGGGTTTTCTTGACCCTGAACGTACGGACGGGCGAGGAGGAACCCGATGGAGCCGGCCTCTTGGTACCGGTCACCGTCGTCTTCGTTGGTTCTCCGGAGGTAACGGTCGTAGCCTCCGGAACAGTGGTCTTCTCACCACCGGGCTTCCCCGCCACCTCTTCACTATCTGACTCCGAGTCAGATAGAACCACCGGACCAGCCGTGGAGGCCTTCTCCTTCCCTTTCCCGCCGGCAGCAGCTTTCTTCTTCCGCACCAATGGAGGAGCATCTGAGGATTCCTCAGAAGAAGACAGGTCAAGAATTCCAACAGCGGGTACAGCATTGAGAGATTGAGGAAAGAATATCGCCTTACCTGGCCGCCGGTGGCTCAGGATCTCGTGGCCCAGCGGATAGACCTCCACAAAACGATCCGCCGTTTGCTCCAGGATGGGCAACTCGCCCTCGTCCAGAGCACGAGTACCCATCCGCGCGGGACCGTCGGTTTCCCGCGTGAACAGAAGCGACTCCAAATTATTTCCCTCTGAAAGAAAAGAAACAGTTAGAAGACAAACTTGTATCAAAAAGAAAGACAAGACATACCATAGGGAATAGAGTTCAAACCGTATTCGAGAAGGATGGGAACCTGAGACGCATCCTTCCACACCCGGCTCATCCCTAACATGACCATCCCGGACTCCGCAAACCGGTAAACCGGAGATTGGATCCGGGATATCTTCGAAAACCATTCCGCCTCCTGGTAGTTGGGGGCGTGAAGGCTCGGTATCGCTTGGCCATTTTTAAACTTCATGGCAAGGGGGATGGCGCGGGCAGAAATGTAGAAGAATTCCTGCTTCCACGCGCGAAGACTGCGCTCGGTGTCGCAAATCTTCAGACCCTTAATACGGGTCGTCAAGGTGTACCACCCCTGGATGCACCTCCAGGTATAGAAGGTCATCAGGCGGTCCACATGGGGCTCGATGCCCAAAATCCGGCACACCCACTCAAAATGGCGAATCTTGGCGATCGCCATGGGGTGCAGCTCGGTCAAATGAACACCGTGCCTCTCAAGGACACGGTAAACAAATTTTGTCAACGGGAATCTAAGATTCCCATAGACAAAAAATGCAGCATAAACCCCGATCTTGCCTCTGGGGGCATCATACACGGTCTGGTGGGATTCAGGAAACTCAGGCTCGAGATGATCGAGCATGAACTTCCTGACAACATACCGGTACTGATCGCCGGGCAGAGCACACTGGCACTCGCCAGCAGTACCCCTGTCGTCAGCTATAGCTTCAGCATCACGAGAAGACATCTTGCAGAGAAAGAAGAGAACGATTTCGAGAGAATGCTCGATTGAATAAAGGAGTATTCGCCGGAAATCGCCTTAAAGATGAAGAGAAGAGTGAAAAGTGTGAATTGCAAAGTAACCCTCTCCCCCTTTATATAGTAATCGCAATTAATGCGGTGAAATTAATGCGGAGGAGAGAGAAATCGAATGTGCAATGAAACTATGACACGTGGCAAAAAGCAAGCTGGCAACAGCTGTTGACAGGACGCGTGCCAGTAATTTCGCGGCCACGTGCCCGAAAAATCGTGCCCACGCGCCTGAAAAAGCGACTGGAATGACCATGTTCTGTCACGTCACCATAACTTCCTGCACGTCCTGACACAGTCAGAAGAAACCGTCGCACGACGTTTCAGATGTCTGGACTGTTCTTATCCTTACCAACCTTTCGAATTTCAAAATTCAAAATTCAAAAAGATTCAAAAGTAAGCGGGAAAATACCCCTTACCTTGGCAACCAAGTAACCATAAGACGGATGCGGGTACAGTGTTAAGGCAAGACCCTTCACATACCTAGCACCCGCAGGGAATTGACGCCAGAGGTACCTTGAAAGTAAAGTAACTGTAAGACGAGCGCGGGTACAGTGTCAAGGCAAAACCCTTCACATACCTAGCGCTCCGCAGGGAATTGAAACCAAGAAGGATCTTTTGGGCAATGCTTGTGGAAACGGAAATAACATCCCCGCATAGCGGGAACGTCGAGAAATACATTGTTTTGAGGCTCCAGGATGGAATTGGTGGTTTAAACATAATTGATCACTATGTTCAAAACCACTAAAACCTCAAGGAGAATCCACACAAGTGACTCAACGCTCCTGACTTGCGAGAAGGTTACATACCTACCCGCATCATACCCAAAGATCAAGCAAAAAAATCGGGAATTTTTGCAAGTGACATTAGGAAATCCGCGGGAAGAATCCCCACGGAGAACCTTAAAACTAAAAACCTTTTCAAAACCCCTTGCTTAAAGTCCAAAAGTTCACCTCACTTTATTGAACATTCATGAGAAGAACATTGGACTGGGGGGACTTGAAGAGGTAGGTCCCAGCAGAACCCAGTTGGTCCCGCAAGACTCACCTTAAACAGGGACGTCTGCGCAAAGACCATCTGCTCCCGCAGGACCCACCATGCTCATAGAACCTTACGCGCAGTACGCAAGCTGTACACGCAGGGAAAGCCTCCCAATGGTGAAGTACCCCTCCTGTTCCCGCAGTTGCGGATACAAGCCATCAGGGAAGGCTACCCGCGGACAGCAGGGCTACACGCACAAGACAATAGATACTTCAGTAGTCACATGAAGGAATGAGCAAGGCGGGAACAATCCCGCCTAAATGAGCCAGTCTGTACGATTCTGAAAGATCTTCTGTACTATACCTACCAAGGTATGGATAGGACAGACGATCTGACCAGAACAACCCATGAGCCAATCACAGGGTGACAGCTCACCGACAACTGTGCGAGGAGGAGCACCCTCTAGTACTGTTTGTCACTATTAGCCGCTGCCTACTCACCAACCCTTACTGTAGGGCGTGCGCAGCCTACAGTTGGTGAAATAGTGTTACTGTTGGCCGTAACCTATTCACCAACCAGCATGGCCTGCGTATAATCCACAGTAGGTAGGACGTGCATAATCTACAGTTGGAGGAATAGTGCAGCCGACATAGTTACCGTTGGCCGTAATCTATCCACCAACCAGTATGGCCTGTGTATAGTCCACTGTTGGTAGAACAGGAATACTATTCAGCCGGCTGTACGTTCTAGGAAACCTACCTTCGGCTATAAATACTCCAACATCTTGGAATGGTAAGATCATCTGCTATCCAGTTATCTAGCAATCTCTTAATATACACTTATATTCAGAGCAACCTAGTCTGATTCTCACGCCGGAGGGTGGTCACAAGGAGGAACCCCCCCCCCCCCTTCTCAGTGACGAGCTTACGGTGTTTGTTTTGCAGGTCTCCTGAAGAACAGCCTTCTCAGCTAGACCTCATCCGTGGGAAACATTACTTAACCCCCAGATTATCTATAATCTGTACAGGGTCACTTAGTGTTTCTTCAACACATAATCACATACACATTATATTGTAGGTTTCTACTCTTACGTATATGTTTTGGATTGGATCAGATCAATCACATTCACCATCACTACTGTCTACTAAGCTAGGGAAACATAGAATATACTAAGGGTAGTAGTAGGCTAATAATATGTTTAATTTTATCCTAACAAAGTTAGTTGATTTATAGTTCTCATTTTACTTATAATCAAGATTGAAAATTTTAGCTATGATGATAAGTAAAGTTAAACTGTCTTTAAAAGAGCCCGTGTGTGAAAGTGTATCTCAAGTGTCAACATAAGTACATACAATGTGCGCACAAGATAAGCAATAATGTTTTTTGTTTTGATCCTATCCATTGATGGAAAAATGAAGGATTACATTGCCCCATGAAAAAAAGGTACTATTTATACATTCACAAAGTTCTCTTCATACGTGTTTAACCTTCCTATGGAACATAACTGCTAAAGTGTCAAATCATTTGTTAAAAGTAAATAGTATATCGCAAACTACATATATAATCACAATTGTGGCTCGTTGGCATCGGATTGAAGTATTTTATAGAAACACTATTTCACAAAAAGTTAAGATAAGAGTTAACCTAAAATAAAATTAGGGTTCAGAGTTTAAAATTTAGACACAAGAGTGATAAAATGTATTCGGAATATAACCTTTTATGATTTTTTTTTCTTTTTCTTTGTAACTTTCTTATATACAAACTATTCATAACTAAATTTCATATTACATTTCAATGTGTTCTATCTCTTTGTCTTTTATTAATCAGAATAATAAAGTTTGGAGGCAATTTAGTTCATACTTGTGAACATGATGATTTCATAATTTAATGGGCTTGTGACTTTGTGTTGCGGTGTCCTTTCTGTTTTATCGTTTTGTTTTGTTGTGTTATGTCAAAGAACTGGATCATAAATTGTTTGTAATGATTGACGTGAGACAAGATAATTTAAAAAATAAACATTGGAAATTAAATTTGGATATAGTATATAATCTTTATCTTTATTTATCCAAACATTTTAAAACAATAAGTTGAAGCGCAAGTGCTGTTAAAAAATACCTTGTTATTATAAATGAAAAGTAGCGGTTACATCGAAACAAAAGTCATAACATTAATGTGTATGAGCTATTGAACTCGGGTAAGTAACTCCACAGCTTCAGGTGCGAAGAAACCAAAAGTGTCAAAAGCAAAAGGGATAAACACATTTTGTCCGTAAATTTGACACCCCCCCCCCCCCTCAACACTTTTGTTGATTTTTACAACCATATCTGTAAGTATGACTGTCTGATCCGGAACTATCGTATGTCTGTGCGGACCTTCTACGCTATGACTTACTCTGTTATATAAGTGTTGATGGTACCGGATGTTAGATCCGTCCGGATCCGACACCTTAAGCAAAATCATTTTTGATATTTTAATAAATGTTGCAGGCTAATCATGGCGTCTAAAGGAAATCCGGGAGACAATAGAACCAAGAGATCATTTGCACTATTTATAGTGGTTGGTTTATGCTGCTTCTTTTATCTACTTGGTGCATGGCAAAAAAGCGGTTTCGGTAAAGGAGACAGTATAGCTCAAGAAGTAACAAAAAGTGCGGATTGTAGTGTTATTTCAAATCTTAATGTTGAAACTTACCATGGTAATGAAATGAAGAAAACCAATGATTTGGCGGAAAATAAGGTTTTCCAGCCGTGCGATGACCGTTTTGTTGATTATACACCGTGTCATGATCAAACGCGTGCGATGACTTTCCCTAGAGAAAACATGAATTATCGGGAAAGACATTGTCCTCCTGGAAACGAGAAATTACACTGTCTTATTCCCGCCCCGAAAGGGTACGTGACCCCGTTTCCGTGGCCTAAAAGCCGTGATTTTGTCCCGTTTGCCAATGCACCTTATAAGAGCTTGACGGTTGAAAAGGCGATTCAGAATTGGATCCAATATGAAGGCAACGTTTTTAGGTTTCCAGGTGGCGGTACACAGTTTCCTCATGGAGCCGATGCGTATATTGATCAACTGGCTTCTGTTATCCCAATTAAAAATGGGATGGTTAGAACTGCATTGGACACTGGATGTGGTGTAAGTCGAGTTTCTTTTCGTTTATCTAATTATCTGTTTGTTTTTATTGGTTTTGGTGTTTGTTACATTTAAGCTTTCGTATAGGTTGCAAGTTGGGGCGCGTATTTGTTTAAAAGAAACGTGATTGCCATGTCGTTTGCACCACGAGATTCACATGAAGCACAAGTTCAGTTTGCTCTAGAAAGAGGCGTTCCAGCAATCATCGGTGTTCTAGGAACTATAAAGCTTCCGTATCCTTCTAGATCTTTTGACATGGCTCATTGTTCACGGTGCTTGATACCATGGGGCGGAAATAGTAACCTCAGAAGCTCTAAACTTCTGTCTTAAATAATTATATTAAAGTTCTGTATAAATAACTAAATATGATTTTTTGTTTTTGTTTTATTAGGTGGAAAGTACATGATGGAGGTTGATAGAGTTTTGAGACCTGGTGGTTATTGGGTTCTGTCGGGCCCACCGATTAATTGGAAGGCTAATTATAAATCATGGCAACGACCGAAAGACGAACTTGAAAAAGAACAGAGGAATATTGAAGAAACGGCTAAACTTCTATGTTGGGAGAAAAAATACGAAAAAGGTGAAACCGCAATTTGGAGGAAAACAGTAAATAAATCCTATTTTCCAGAACGTGATTCTCGTGTTACCTTGTGTGAATCCACAAATCCTGATGATGTCTGGTATGTAATCTGATAAAGTTCATGTTTTTAAGTTTTAACGTTAATCACACACAAAAACAAGATTTTGTTAATGACTAAATTACAAATGTGTAGGTACAAGGAGATGGAAGCTTGTGTGACACCGTATCCCGAGACAGACAACGCAGATGATGTTTCTGGTGGTGATTTAAAGCCGTTTCCCAAAAGGTTAAATGATGTGCCACCTAGGATTACTAGCGGGTCGGTTCCTGGAATCACGGTTGACTTATTCCACGAAGACAATAAGTTATGGCAGAAGCATTTGAATGCTTACAGAAGGGTGAATAAGATCATTGACTCAGGGCGTTATCGTAATATTATGGACATGAATGCTGGTCTTGGAAGTTTTGCTGCTGCAATCGAGTCTCCAAAATCATGGGTTATGAACGTGATGCCAACGATAGCTAAAAAAGACACTCTTGGTGTGGTTTTCGAGCGCTGTTTAATCGGCATTTACCATGATTGGTCATCATCATCATCATCATCGTACTCAGTATATCCCACCAATAGCAAAGCTATGGTAAGGTCTGAGGAGGGTAAGATGTAGACAGCCTTACCTCTACCTTATAAGGATAGAGAGGCTGCTTTCGGTGAGACCCCCGGCTCGATAGTAGTTTTGCATCAAGCCTTGGACATAAGGCACATAGCACTCAATCATCGGGACACCGGCTGATCGGTGCATGTACCCTTGTCTTTCAGCTATCAACGCCACTACATGATGCCTGATTAACCGTCCGTCACTTTTAACGTTATTTTCACGAGATTAGTAAAATAACGTCAAAATTAGTGCAATTTCACTTTTGCCCACCCGAGGGTTCACACATATATACATCATATGTGCGCACCACAAGCAGGGCTATTTACCATGATTGGTAAAAATCTTAAAATCTTTATTAGGACCAAATAATCTTGAACACAGGTAGGGGTGCAAACGAGCCGAGCTGCTCGCGAGCTACTCAAGATCGGCTTGTTAAAAAGCTCGACCGAGCCGAGCTTAATCGAGCTCAAGCCCGAGCTCGAGCCTAAAAATAAGCTCGTTTAACAAACCCGAGCTTCACTTATCGAGCTCGAGCCGACTCGCGAGCCTAAACGAGCCTGACATTTATATATATATATATATTTTAAAATATATATAATAGTTATTATTTAATATACATAGAGTTATGAAAAAATAACTAAATAATATATATTATTTTATACATAAAATTATAATAGAAAAAATTATAATTATGTAAAAAAATAATAGATAAATAGTAAATGAGCCGAGCTCAAGCTTCAAAGTCCAATCACGAGCCGAGCTTGAGCTTTGAAAATAAAGCTCGAAAAAAGCCGAGCTCGAGCTCGAGACAAACCGAGCTCGAGCTCGAGCTCTGTGTAAGTTAAACGAGCCGAGCTCGAGCTCGGTTCGGCTCGTTTGCACCCCTAAACGGCTAAACACAGGTGTCATGTTTTTCATAAATTTGAGATACCCTTTTATCTTTTTCATTTTTTAGGTGTGAAGCGTTCTCGACGTACCCAAGAACATATGACCTAATACACGCAAACGGTCTTTTCAGCTTGTACAAAGACAAGTAAGTTGCTTATTTGTCTTAAAAAGCTAAACTTTTTGTTATCTCAATGTTTTTTTCTTGGTGGGTATGAATGTAGGTGCAGTTATGAAGATATTCTTTTAGAAATGGACAGAATTTTACGGCCTGAGGGTATGGTAATAATACGCGATAACGAGAAAGAAATTATGAAGGTGAAAAGCATTGTTTCTGGCATGAGATGGAACACAAAGATGGTGGATCATGAAGATGGTCCGCTTGTTACTGAAAAGATATTGTTTGCTGTTAAACAGTATTGGGTTGCAGGTGAAAACAACTCAACATCTACTAGACGATACAGGAATTAAGATTATGAGGTACGGTGCGCTTTGTTTAAGATATCGTTGTTGATCTTAATTAGTCGTACCGGAGTATTTGATTTACTTTGAGCTATACTGCTATAGTAGTGAGTTTAGTTTAGGGTTGATTTAAGAGTTTTTGGAGACCATGGTAGCATGACTGCTTGTGTATTTTACTCATTATAAGTGAAGAAACAATAAATGATCCCGGCAGATTATGGATAATCTTAGGGTCAAGTAGATGTTTCCCACGAGGGTTAGGTCCGGCAAAGATGGTTATTCTTCTGATGACCTGCAAAACAGACACCGTGAGCTCGTCACTGAGAAGGGGGGGGGGGGTACCTCCTTGTGACCACCCTCTGGCGTGAGAATCAGACTAGATTGCTCTGAATATAAATGTATATTAAGAGAAATAGCTAGAGCAGATAAGATATGTGATGGTATAAGATAGTATATGATGATCAGATGTGATATCCATACCGTTCCAAGGTGTTGGAGTATTTATAGCCGAATGTAGGTTTCCAAGCAGGTACAGCCAGCTGTATAATATTCCTTTTCTACCAACTGTGGGCTACGCACGTGCCGTGCTGGTGGTTGGTGGGTAGGCAGCGGCTGATAGTGACATGGCCGGCTGTGTACTATTCCTTTTCCACCAACTGTAGGCTATGTACGTGCCACGATGAGGGTTGGTGAGTAGGCAGCGGCTGATAGTGACATTAAGTACTAGAGCGTGCTGCTCGTCGTACTGTTGTCAGTGAGCTGTCACCCTGTGATTGGTTCATGGGCTGCTTTGGTCAGATCTTGTCTATTTTGTCCATACCTTGGCAGGTATAGTACAAAAGATCCTCCAGAAGCGTACGGACTGGCTAATTTGGGCGGGAGTATTCCCGCCTTGCTCATTCCTTCTTCAGGTGACATTACTGAATTATTGAGAGTTAGTGCCTTGTGCGTGTAGCCTTACTATTAGTGCGGGTAGCCTCCGCTGATGGCTTGTATCCGCAGCTGCGGGAACAGGCGGGGTACTTCACCATTGGGAGGCTTTTCCTACGGGAACAGCTGGCGTATGCTCGTAAGGTCTTCATCTCTCTGAGCATGGTGGGTCCTGCGGAACCAGTTGGTCTTTGCGCAGACGTCCCTCTTCAAGGTGAGTCTTGCGGGTCCAACTGGGCTCTGCTGGGACCTACCTCTTCAAGTCCCCCCAGTCCAATGTTCTTCTCATTAATTGTTAATAAGTGAGGTGAACTTTTGGACTTAAGCAAGGGGTTTTGAAAAGGGTTTTTAGTTTTAAGGTTGTCCGTGGGGATTCTTCCCGCGGTTTCCCTAATGTCATGTGCAGAAATTCCCGACTTTTCTGCTTGATCTTTGGGTATGATGCGGGTAGGTGTGTAACTTCCTCGTAAGTCAGGAGCGTTGAGTTTCACTTGTGTAGATTCTCCACGAGGTTTTGGTAGTTTGACATAGTGATCAATTATGTTAAACAACCAATTCCATCTTGGAGCTTCAAACAATCTAGTTCTCAACGTTCCTGCTATGCGGGGATGTTATTTCCCTTTCCACAAGCATGGCCCAGAAGATCCTTCTTGGTTTTAATTCCTTGCAAGTGCTAAGTATGTGAAGGGTTTCGCCTTGACACTGTACCCGCACTCGTCTTATAGTTACTTGACTTCCAAGGTATTCTTGGCTTCAATTCCCTGCAGGTGCTAAGTATGTGAAGGGTTTTACCTTGACACTGTACCCGCACTTGTCTTACGGTTTCTTGGTTACCAAGGTATTCTTGGCTTCAATTCCCTGCAGGTGCTAAGTATGTGAAGGGTTTCGCCTTGACACTGTACCCGCACTTGTCTTACGGTTTCTTGGTTACCAAGGTAAAATCTTTGAATCCTGTTGACTTGCTTTATAAACGTTATATGACTTGCTCATGCATATTATAGTTTAATTTGGCACTTGTTTTGCCTCATAAACAATATATGATTCGCTCATGCATACTTTAGTTTAACTTAGCAATTTTCCAAGTGTTTTGAATAAGTTAACCGTTCGACGCGTGGTTGTTAATAGGTTAGTGTTCAGTTTCCTCTATCATGATTGTGCGGGTAGGACCGTCACTTTCATTTAGTGGGATGACCAATCTTCACCAATAACTGACATGCGTGAAGGTTTTCCTCATCTTTTCCTTAGAAATTTTTGTCGTTTTGTGTTTATGCGGGTTTTGCCGCCTTCCAAATGCAACGACTTACTTCCCCACTTATTTATGCGGTGAATACCGGCATATCAGTGTTTTGAATAAGTTAACCTTTCGACGCGCGGTTGTCAATAGGTTAATGTTCAGTTTCCTCTATCATGGTTGTGCGGGTAGGACCGTCACTTTCATTTAGTGGGATGACCAAACTTCACCTATAACTGACCTGCGTGAAGTTTTTCCTCATCTTTTCCTTAGAAATTTTTGCCGTTTTTTGTGTTTATGCGGGTTTTGCCGCCTTCCACACGCAACGACTTACTTCCCCACTTATTTATGCAGTGAATACCGGCATATCAGTGTGGTCAGATCATAAGTATAAATGTAAGACCATCAGCGTCAATGTGATTTGGAGAATCATTTCCATTAGAAGTGGCTCTAGGCCTTTTCTTTACAAGTTTGGAATTGATCTACATGCAGCCTGTGTAATTGAGCTCCCTTCCATGTTCTTGGGATGGGGGTGTCATCGAGCCTTTCGAGCCGATATGCACCTGGTTCGGAATCTCGTTGTTTACGCAGTATGTAGTCTCCAACATTGAAGCTGCAGTTTCATCCGTGTTTTCCCCAACTGGGGTTCTACACGCATTAGCCTGCTTAGCGTCCATTACGCCACGAGGTGAGTGAGTTTCCCATTTCTGACGAATGCTTCGACGACGTCCTTCAAGGCTACGCATTCCTCCGTGGTGTGGCCTTTTGTCCTGTGGAAGTCACAGGATTTGCTTTGATCAGCGTTTGGACGCTGTCGGATTATTGGAGCCTCTGGCCATGGGAGCCTCTCGGTGGCAAATATCTCGGTGACGCTTTTGGTGAGTGGCGTCCATCTGGAGTTCCGGTTCGACGACTGCATGTTATCCTTTCCGCCTAACCGAGGGTGCGAGCCGGATGAGGTGCCAAAGTTTACCCTTGACTGCCAAATACCAAGCTTCCTCTTTTTGTTTTGTCGGGCGGTAAGGACGTTGTTTTCTCTTGTTTTTTGAGTGTAGAGGTTTGTACTCTGGGGAAGATCTCTACCCAGTTGCTTTTTCGTTTCCGCGAAGCGTTTAGCTGCTGTCATGATGGCATCCCACGTGGATGGCATGCCATCTTTACCCGTTAAGGTGCAGATGAGCTCTGGGTCTTCCGCGCCGTGGATGAAAGCAGCGCGGACAAGATCTTCGCTAATAGTGCCCAGACTTAGCTTCTTTGAATTGAAGCGCGTGATGAAGTCTAGTAAAGACTCATCTTCCTCTCGGATGCAGTTGAGGATCGTCCATTGCTCTTCGGTATACTTTCTTTCTTGACTGAAGTGTTGGCTGAACTTTTGCTGGAAGTCTGCCCAATCGTAGATGTGGTGGACCGGTAGACGGTCGAACCATGCTCTGGCTGCCCCAACAAGCGTCATTTGGAACATGTAACACCACGTGGGTTCCGTCCAATTGCTGACGGTTGCCCCCGCTATGAATCTGTTCAAATGATCGTCTGGGTCAGATATACCATCATATGTGCCTATGTTGGACATTTGTTTGGCACTTTTCGGGGCAATTGCTTCCGCAATGTCCCTTGCAAATTTGGACGTTCCCGCATTTGCAACAGTTTGTCTGAAGGTTTTAGAGAAGTCACGTGGGTTTCCACCCGCGTTTTTTGGTTTAAAGGTTTCTCCAAAATTTCTTCTGTGGAAATCTGCTTGTTTACGCTTCCCTTTCGCCCTATGGCGCGGGTTTGCGTCACTGTCAGATTTTTCCCAATCTTCATCATACTCGCACTCATTACTCATGTTGAGCTGTTGTTGAGTGCTTCCGAATTCGTCAACCTGTTGGAGTGAACGTAAGCATTCATCCAACTCAGCTTGGAATTCCTTCTGTCGTGCTTCCGCCCACGCTTTAACTTGATCAAGTGTTTGGCGGGGGAGCCTCGTCTGTTGTCTCTCCAACTGGGTATCGGTGAATCCCAGTGAAGGATTGTTTACTGCACTTGCCCCGGCTTGGGTAACCGGGGTAGTGTTCGTAAAAATTGTGTACTCGCCGGTGTTCCCCCCTGTAGCTGGGGTTGTGGTTACCGGGGTTTCTTGGTCACTCGCTGGCCTTGGCACCGGAGTAACCTTAACCATCTTTCCAGAGGTTTTGGAAAAAACTGAAAAAGAATTAGTTCTAGCTTTTATGCACGGATGGCGCCAATGAAGAAACACCAAGTGATCCCGGCAGATTACGGATAATCTTAGGGTCAAGTAGATGTTTCCCACGAGGGTTAGGTCCGGGAAAGATGGTTATTCTTCTGATGACCTGCAAAACAGACACCGTGAGCTCGTCACTGAGAAGGGGGGGGGGTACCTCCTTGTGACCACCCTCCGGCGTGAGAATCAGACTAGATTGCTCTGAATATAAATGTATATTAAGAGAAATAGCTAGAGCAGATAAGATATTTGATGGTATAAGATAGTATATGATGATCAGATGTGATATCCATACCGTTCCAAGGTGTTGGAGTATTTATAGCCGAAGGTAGGTTTCCAAGCAGGTACAGCCAGCTGTATAATATTCCTTTTCTACCAACTGTGGGCTACGCACGTGCCGTGCTGGTGGTTGGTGGGTAGGCAGCGGCTGATAGTGACATGGCCGGCTGTGTACTATTCCTTTTCCACCAACTGCAGGCTATGTACGTGCCACGATGAGGGTTGGTGAGTAGGCAGCGGCTGATAGTGACATTAAGTACTAGAGCGTGCTGCTCGTCGTACTGTTGTCAGTGAGCTGTCACCCTGTGATTGGTTCATGGGCTGCTTTGGTCAGATCTTGTCTATTTTGTCCATACCTTGGCAGGTATAGTACAAAAGATCCTCCAGAAGCGTACGGACTGGCTCATTTGGGCGGGAGTATTCCCGCCTTGCTCATTCCTTCTTCAGGTGACATTACTGAATTATTGAGAGTTAGTGCCTTGTGCGTGTAGCCTTACTATTAGTGCGGTTAGCCTCCGCTGATGGCTTGTATCCGCATCTGCGGGAACAGGCGGGGTACTTCACCATTGGGAGGCTTTTCCTGCGGGAACAGCTGGCGTATGCGCGTAAGGTCTTCATCTCTCTGAGCATGGTGGGTCCTGCGGAACCAGTTGGTCTTTGCGCAGACGTCCCTCTTCAAGGTGAGTCTTGCGGGTCCAACTGGGCTCTGCTGGGACCTACCTCTTCAATAAGTTATATATAGGTATCTTTCAACAGTTTTGATTTCACTTGTTATATTAAATTTTTAGCCATGTTTGCAATTAATATTCTTACCATCACATATTTCAAGATTCAAACCCGGGCTCAAGCTGTACCATCTGCACATTTTTCTAGAAGTCCATAACCTTGATTCGACATCTACTTGAATTCATATCCTCAATCATGTCTTCAGAGTCTTCAGAGGTGAAGTCTAGAAAATCAAGCTTAATTTACTCATCCCATTTTAGTTTGGGATTGCCTTTAATCATCCTCCCCTCCACTGTGGGGGTTTCCACGATCATTACTCAGTCGTCACTTGTTTCTTTTTTGCATACTCAACCATCTCAATCTTTCCTATCTTATCTTATCCTATCCTATATACGTATTATCGCCAATATCTTTTGAAGCAATTTATTTTTTATGTGGTGATTCCTTGTGTGCCTAACATCCACTTCATCTCGGCTACCTCTAGATTCCGTGCTTGTTTCTTCTTTATGGCCCAACTAATAGCATAGCCGGTCGAATTGCGACCCTATAATGTCACAAAATACTTCTATGGATGCTCTCCACTTGTAGCAGCCCGCCTAAACGCGGTGGATTAAGTCATTGTCTATGTCCCTATCTCTCTAAACAAATGATCCTAAATACTTGAACTTGGTTGTATGAAGGACCAGTAGGCCTTCAATATTGATTTGGGTGTCCTCATCGTTTGCATAACTAAAGTTATAGTACAAATAGTTAGCTTTAGAGCGACTAATTTTTAAATCTCTGTGCTCTAAGGCTGACTGTCGTTCCTCTACACTCTCATTCAGACTTAGTTTACTCTCTGCTACTAAAACAATATCATATGTGAAAACCATGCAACACGGGATTGCATCCTATATCGAATTGGATAACTCATCCTAGGCTACTGCAAAAAGAAACAAACTTAATGTACTTCCTTGGTGAAGTCCCACCTCCACAGGAGATAAGTTTTTATCCCCCCAAATGCAAGGACTCCTATCGTTGCCCCGTCATACGCCTCAAATATCCCTAATCACTTCTAGGAACTCATGGTTTGTTTTACCAACGAATTGCTCACCCAAGCAAAAACGCCTCTTGACAGTGTATGTTGTAAGGTCATTTTGTTGTTATGGTCTTGTTAAAATTCAAATCTTTTGGTCCTAATTTTTAAAAAGCACATATATATCAAAACATATATCAATGTTCACTCAATCATAACACATAAAGTCATATCCCATTATTGTGTAGACAAAGTTACTTTCAAATGTATGTTTTAAATGCTCAAGGTCTAAATATTGGTGTAGAATTTATATCAATACAATATATGTACAAGATTCAACTTTTCCCAACAATATCTTTCTAGCGGCTTAAAACTTAGGGATCGAAAAAGATCGTTTAGTCACAAATGGTCTTTAGAAATAGTTGAGAGTTAGTACATTCTCAGTTTTATAGTGATAAGGATCACACATATATCATAGATCATATCTAAGAATTAAAACCCTAAATCATGAAAAGATATTATAAAAAGTTCTAAGTGGCCAATCATTAAATGAGGCTTGCTTAGGTTGTGGTGTATACCATACTCACTGGTTTCAATCAATCAACCAACATACAACTACGCAAGAATGTTTGATCACCACTAATCAACAAAAACCTACATTCTCGACTGCAGTTAATCGTCGTGGTCCTGTCGATTGCCTCGAGCCATAAATCCTAGATATCGATGGAGCCGGGCAGCCACTTGCACTCTTAGCACCTTTCATTCCATCATCCCATGAGAATATATTTAATTCCAAACCCAATCACATTTATGACATAATAACATATCCACTCGATTAGCGTCTTCCCATTCGAGCCACAAACATGATCATCATACCCACACTAAGCACCGGACCCATGACAACTCTAGCTTTAATGCATCTTTTTTGCCTTTAAAAGAAAAAAACCTTCATCAACTTTGATCATAAATTACTAAACTAGCTCCCTTCCATCTTCTCTTGATGGGAACCGACAACAACCCAAACGATCTTCGTGCAGCTTCATTTTCGTGTTACCTTAAACCCATTGACGACGTGGCTAACATGTTTGATCATCATCCTAGTACTCATGATCAAAAGTTCACCGACATGTCAGTTATGGATCTCCATAGGGTGAAACCAAGCATTTTCACCGCAAGAACTCCTAGTCTAGCTTCCGAGGCGAGTAGTTGGAGTAACAACCAGGTGGCTTTGCTTCGAAAACCGTCCAGTGGCGGCAAGAGGTGGTTCCAAGGCTGCATCGGTCCATGTTCCACTAGAAAAGATGTTTATGTCCAACAAAGCACCAAAAAAGGCCATGACCAGTTTGCATTCCCGGTTATGAATCCGACGTTGGATATCATGACAAAACAACAAGACAGCATCCAAGAGCTTCCTAGGATGTCAATCGAAGTGTTCGGTTCGGGGACAATAAACAAAGGTGACATAGCTAAAAACCTAGTAAGAAAAATGTCCATATTAACATGGGATGCTATTCCAAAAACCAAAGAGAGTGTAATATGTGATGATATGGCGAGTGAAGCGAGTTCTGATTTGTTTGAAATAGAAAACATATCAAGAACCGGGTGGCAACCATCCGAGTCAAGTTGCATGAGTCCCTCAACTCAGTATGCACCAAGTGAAGCTAGCATCGAGTGGAGCGTTGTGACAGCGAGTGCGGCTGAATACTCGTCTGTTTATTCAGGGTATGATGAAAAACACATGGTTTACAACACTAGTTCGAAAAATAAGACCGAGCAACCAAAAAAGTCACCTAGAAAACTGGATAATGGTTTGTTGGGATGCAAGAATTTTAAATCCGTCAAGGTAGTCGAACCAGTGTGTCGAATGACCGATAAATCCAAGTACTAGCCTACTAGGTACAAGATCCTTACTTTGTATGTGATTATAATTCATAACATATATAATATTGTATCACCTATGTATTTTATCAAAATCGCGTTTTTTCATTGGATTAATATAATAAATTGATAAAACAGCTAGTGTTACATATGTGATGATTGTGCTAGTAACGTACCGGCATTTATCGTGAAATTTCATATATTTTGATTAGTTGAAATTAGTGGCCAATCTTGTCTATAAAATATCAGAATGATGGTGATCCATTGTTTGGTGGTATTGCTTTTGAGCATGAAATAATAGTAAAAAGGGCCTACAAGCAAAGATCAATGCTTCACAAAGTGAAGGCACTTTGCGAATCTTAGGCCTTGATGTTTCTTTGATGTTTGTTCATGTTTTGGTTCTCACTTTTTGTTGAAACTTGAACCTCTTTAATAAAAGGGGTTTTGTCATTTTGCTTGGTTGCATGTGTGCCTAAAGTTGGTGATCGTGGATCTCGTATGGACACAAATTAACCGAGTCCACGGGTGTGGACAGTGGACACGACTAAGCACGTATGGGAATATGAAAATGATAAAAAAAAATGCGTGACTAGTTCTCCGGGTTAGGGTTGATTTAGAGGACACAGAGTGGGAGTCGAAATGGAGCATGGAATGTCCGGCCCCAGTTGGAAACCCCCCCCCCCCCCCCCCCCACACACACACACAACCAACCCCGGTTCTTTTATTTGGCCATAATTTAGGAATCCTTCCAACTTTCTCCTCCTTTTCGTGCACATGATCGTTAAAAAAAAATATTTCACAATTCTACTGTCTCAACTCTCTACTCTCCGTAACTTAAAGTACAAGTATTCACAATTTTATTTTCATAGAATGAAATCATCGATTTCAATCCAGCAAAAAACAAAACCTATTCTGAAAGCTTCAAGCAAAAACCCAAAAATCGATCATCTCAAGTTAACTCCCTGATACG